>NC_057713.1:76150564-76153004 GCF_004010195.1 Chiloscyllium plagiosum
TTGTACTCTATGCTACTTTCTCCCCACCCCCACCCTCCTCTAGCTTATCTCTCCACGCTTCAGGCTCACTGCCTTTATCCCTGTTGAAGGGCTTTTGCCCGAAATGTCGATTTCGAAGCTCCTTGGATGCTGCCTGAACTGCTGTGCTCTTCCAGCACCACTAATCCAGAATCTGGTTTCCAGCATCTGCAGTCATTGTTTTTACTACTTGTAATATGATTGGGACTGATAACAGACTGTTTACACTCGAGTAAGTGAATATCAACAATCTTTATGGATCTTAACACTATACAAAAAAAGGTGGGAGAGGGTATTTCTGAGATAATGCATACATATTACAGATCCCATGTCACCACGATATCACTGATGGCATAATGTACTAAAAACCATAATATATATGTACCCTTGTACAAGATCACCATCCAAGTCTTTCTTCCCACCCTTTTAAATCACTAATATTTTCCTCTTAATTTCTGTTCCCCAGCCGCTATGCTCACTTCCCTCACAGAGTGTCTTTGATTTCTAATTGTATTTTGGGCCTCTTGTAAGGATAGATGTGACTGTTGACCTTCATTCTTTTTGGTGTGAAAGGTTTTGTTAGATTTCGGTTCCAGCTGCTGACGATGACCTGAATCTAATGGCAATGGTATTACTCTTCAACTCTCAAACTTGAGGTTGGTCTGGCGTAGGTGACAATATGTCTGGATCCATGCAATCATTGTTCATACCTTAAATAGTAGGAGAGCTGCACACTATTCAACTCGAAGCTGCTACATTATGTTGGGCAACGTTCTTACGAATATCATGAAAAAAAAACTCCTTTCACACCATGGTGGAAATAAAAGACAGTGCAAGAGTTGAAGAAATTGGATTCTTGGTCCCTAATCACAATCTGATGATAGTGACTTTTCAAAGTAAGTAAAGGGATCCTTAGGAAGCTTTACGTCAAAACCCGATCTGCAGACTTCATGAAAGTTTCAGATGTTCAGAGTCTGTCATCTCCCTTCCACTCTAAATCTCATTGGGAAGTTTGGACCGGCACGATGATGAAGACATTAAGTTTAAATTTTCCTTCACCTTTTTTTAACGCTAGAGGGACTGAGAAAAAGACACCCACAGGGAGTCTTGCCCTTTCAACATCGCTTCTGCTTGTGATTTTGAAAAGTAGTTTCTTAAACAAAACCAGAAATTAGCTGGCTTCTTGCATGTCCTTCTCTCCGTAATTGATCACACCCAAAATCTAGTCATGGCCAGTGTATACCATTGCTACCTTGTTCATCCACCGTGCAAGCTTGAAGTCTGCCTTTGCTGGTTATCAATGTGCTGCAGAAATAGATTTCATTAAAAAGATTGGGTTTGCAGAGCATTTTGTGAGTCGCAATGAGAGTGGGAAAAGTTAGAGAGCCCGACTTGGTTCTGCAATGCACCAGTCCCAGCTCCCTACATTGTTTTGCCGGAAATTCATCCCTCGTTTTTTTTGACTCACATTCCATATCACCACTTCACTCAGGTATCCTGCACTACCTCAAATCATGTACAATATTTTAAAACCCTCTGACCTCCATACACTTTCATCTCACATCAAATGCCTTCACCTTCTCATCAAAAGACAAATTTTTCAGGGAAAGTGAAGCAGGTTTCCAGCGAGCATTTTGGAACTTTTAAAAATGCACAGGTTGGGTTTTCTTGAGCCCACATGAAAATCCAAGTCCAGGTCTCCATGAGGCAACCCACAGTACTCAGAGTTTAAAAAGAAAGTAAAAAGAATAACTAACTGCTGAACCATGAGGTTGCCAGATTGTCACTGTTAAAAAAGGGCAGTAAGGACAAGCCAGAGAACTATAGACCGGTGAGCCTGATCTTGGTGGTGGGCAAGTTGTTGGAGGAAATCCTGAGGGACAGGATGTACATGTATTTGGAAAGGCAAGGACTGATTAGGGATAGTCAACATGGCTTTGTGTGTGGGAAATGATGTCTCACAAACTTGATTGAGTTTTTTGAAGAAGTAACAAAGAGGATTGATGAGGGCAGAACAGTAGATGTGATCTATATCAGTAAGGCGATCAACAAGGTTCCCCATGGGAGACTGATTAGCAAGGTTAGATCTCATGGAATACAGGGAGAACTAGCCATTTGGGCACAGAACTGGCTCAAAGGTAGAAGACAGAGGGTGGTGGTGGAGGGTTGTTTTTCGACTGGAGGCCTGTGACCAGTGGAATGCCACAAGAATCAGTGCTGAGCCCTCTACTTTTTGTCATTTACATAAATGATTTGGATGTGAGCATAAGAGGTACAGTTAGTAAGTTTGCAGATGACACCAAAATTGGAGGTGTGGTGGACAGCAAAGAGGGTTACCTCAGATTACAACAGGATCTGGACCAGATGGGCCAATGGGCTGAGAAGTGGCAGATGGAGTTTAATTCAGATAAATGTGAGGTGC
>NC_057713.1:76153385-76209840 GCF_004010195.1 Chiloscyllium plagiosum
TAAATAGGCAAAGTCTTTTCCCTGGGGTCTGGGAGTCCAGAATTGAGGGCATAGGTTTAGGGTGAGAGGGGAAAGACATAAAAGAGACCTAAGGGGCAACTTTTTCATGCAGAGGGTGGTACGTGTATGGAATGAGCTGCCAGAGGAAGTGGTGGAGGCTGGTTCATTTGCAACATTTAAGAGACATTTGGATGGGTATATGAATAGGAAAGGTTTGGAGGGATATGGGCTGGATGCTGGCAGGTAGGACTAGATTGGGTTGGGATGTCTGGTCGGCATGGATGGGTTGGACCGAAGGGTCTGTTTCCATGCCGTACATCTCTGACTCTATAACTGCCAGCCACTCTCCCATCTTTGATTGGAATCATGGCCCCTTCAAGTCACCCATTCACCCAGATCACCAACAGGAACTAACTCCATCTCCTGAACCACAAATAGCCTGCAGATATCCAACAACTGTCTACAGCTCATCAATCCGTTATAACTGTGGTTCATTATCAGGGAGGCTCAGACACTACTCATTGCAGCACCCAGGCTTATCCCTGCACCCCATCCTCACTCGTCAAAACAATAAGCTCAGTCTTTTTCCCAAGTAATTAAACAAATTATTGAGACACTATTGTGTAGTGTAAAGAGTTAATGTTAAAGATCCAATGAAGGTGGAGCGAAGGCTAGTGGTATTATCGCTAGACTATTCATCCAAAGAGCCAAGTAATGTTTTGGAAATTGGATTCAAATCCTGCCATGGCAGATAGCAAAATGTGAATCCAGTGTAAGTCTAGAATTAGATTTGAATGATGACCATTGCTGATTATTGGAAAAATCCATCTGGTTCACAAACATTTTTTGTGGGAAGGAAATCTGCCCTTTCTTCATTTTTTTCTCTTCAGTGCTTTTCTTTGACCTTCTTCTGCTTCTTTTTTAATCTGACTTCCAGCCTCTGGTGATGATTGCCAGTCTCTGGTTTGTGACAACTGCTGGCATTTTGCAATGATTGCCGGCCTCCGATGAGCAACGATCCCCAGCCTCCTCACATGCAGCAGCCTCCTAGCCTGGTGCAAATTGCCTCCCCAGCATGGCATGGTGGCCTGCTGGCCTCATGCAGCAGTCTCCTGACACTGGCATGGCAACCTCCCCGCATGGCGTGAAAAACTCCTGACCTGGCACAGCAGCCTCCACCTGTAGGGGTTTCCTGATGTGGTAACTTCCTGTAGTGGCCTCCCGGTGTGGCATGGCAACCTCCTGGTCAGGCTCTGCAGCCTAGTGTGGTATGGTGACCTTCCAGCCTCCTGCAGCAGCCTCTTGATGTGGTGTGGTGTGGAACCAGATCCAGTGTGGACTGCAAGCTAGGTGTCAGCACAGTGTGCTTTACTGAACTTTTACTTCTGTAATGCTGGACATTTTACTTCTGCATTGTTTAAATCTTGTAACTAAAGGAACTGTGCCTAGGTATTTTTGTATCTCAGTCGACACTGTAATTGGGGATTAACTTTTCACTATACTCATTGACTATATGTGATTCCAGATGCACAATAATGTGATTGACTTTTAACTGCCCACTGGGAAATTAGAAATGGGCAATAAATGCTGGTCAGGCCAGTAACAGCCACAGCCCAGAATGAATTTTTAAAAAAGACTACATCAACTTTTTAAAATCATTTCATCACATGTAGGTATTGCTGACTGTTACAGGATTTGTTGTCCATCACTGGTTGCCTTTAAGAATGATTTGGAGGTGCTGGTGTTGGACTGGGGTGTACAAAGTTAAAAATCACGCAACACCAGGTTATAGTCCAACAGGTTTATTTGGAAGCATTAGCTTTCGGAGTGCTGCTCCTTCATCAGGTGACAACCACCTGATGAAGAAACAGAACTTCAAAAGCTAGTGCTTCCAAATAAACCTGTTGGACTATAACCTGGTGTTGTGTGATTTTTAACTTTGCCTTTAAGAAGGTAGTGGTGAGCTGCCTTATTGAACTGTTGCAGCCGTGGATGGAAAGCTACACCCACAGAGCTATAAGGGAGGGAAATCCAATGATGTAAGATCCCACATGACAGACCAGTGAAAAAATATAAGAACCCATGGGATACAGGTAATGTGTTGAATTGGATCCAAAGTTGTTTTAGTAACCAGAAATAAAGGTAACAGTCAATGGCTGCCATTGTAAATGGAAAGCTGTTTCAAGTGGTGTTCAGCAGTGCTCAGTTTTAGGACCCCTACTGTTGGTGTGGACTTGAAAATGGGGAACACAATTGGGAAATCTGCATGGATATGGGCCAAGTGCAGGAAAATGTGATTTAAAAGGGCATCTGGGTATCTTTGGGTCAGCATAAACAATTTTGGCCAAATATTACACAAAACCTAGCTGTGGATAGTGGATAGTGTAGAGGTTAGATGTAAGCTCCAAAATGATGTAGATGGGTTGGTGGACCAAGCAGGAAAGTGGCAGATGGAGTTCAACGCTGATAAGTATGAGGTAATGCATTTAGGGAGGTCAATCAGAAAAAAGGAAAACACAATAAATAGGAATATACAGAGAAAGGTGGATGAAGTGAGAGATCTTAGCGTGCAAGTTCAACAAGTTTCTAAAGGTAGCAGAACAGGTAGGTAAGGTTGTAAAGAAGACATGTAGAATGCTCTCCTTCATTGACAGAGGTATAGAAGACAATAGGGACATAATGGTAAAATTGTACAGATACTGGTGAGACCACAATTGGAGAATGTGTGCAGTTCTGGTCGCCAGATTACAGGAAGGATGTAATTGCTCTGGAGTGTGTGCAGAGGAGATTTACAAGAACATTGTGGGCGGCACGGTGGCACAGTGGTTAGCACTGCTGCCTCACAGCGCCAGAGACCCGGGTTCAATTCCCGCCTCAGGCGACTGACTGTGTGGAGTTTGCACGTTCTCCCAGTGTCTGCGTGGGTTTCCTCCGGGTGCTCCGGTTTCCTCCCACAGTCCAAAGATGTGCAGGTCAGGTGAATTGGCCATGCTAAATTGTCCGTAGTGTTAGGTAAGGGGTAAATGTAGGGGTACGGGTGGGTTGCGCTTCAGCGGGGCGGTGTGGACTTGTTGGGCCGAAGGGCCTGTTTCCACACAGTAAATAATCTAATCTAATCTAAACTAATCTAATCTAATCTAATTACTAGGGCTGGAGAATTGTAGCAGATTGGAGAATTTGCGGTTGTTTTTCTTTGGAATAGATTAGACTGAGAGTTGACATGATTGAGGTATTCAAAATTGTGACAAATAGAGATAAAGTAAACAGGAATAGCCTGGTTCCCCTAGTGTAGAGTTCAAAAACCAAAGGTCATATTTTCAGGCTAAGTGGCAAAAAGATTAGAGGCTGCATGAGAAAAACAATTTTACACAGATGGTGATAAGTGTCTAGAATTCATTGTTTGAATTGGTGATGGAGGCAGAAAACCTCAACTCTCTTAAAATGTTTATTTGCACCTTAAATGCAGTAAACTGCAGGTTTATGGGCCATGTGCAGGCAAGTGTGATTGGAAAGGGCATCTGGGTAACTTTGGGTCAGCATAGACAATTTGGGCCAAATAGCCCCTTTCTATGCTGTATCACTTCTATGGTTTCTATGACGTAAGATCAATGATACAAGATCTCATGCCAACAGTATCTACTGTGAAAACTCTCATTAATCCTAGTCCTGTAATTAAATGACAATATTCAATAAAAGCTAACGTTTACCAACAGCATTCCTCTTAATCTCTATTGATTCTATTCCAGGACAGAGCCCAATCCAGTACCCACACAACAATAATACATATTGTAAAGCAGATGTTCAGTAGTCAGTGGAAAGAATGGATTTGATATATTTAGAAAAAGAGAAAATGGCTGAGTAAACATTGTGCTCTCAGTACCAATGCCAGTCAATAGATAGGCAAGAACTCCAAAATTAGAATTTTACTTTCCTGCCTTGAGAGAAAATTAACCAGTTTTTCAGGCTTAAAGTTTTTTTTATATTGCAGAGAACAGAGACTGTGGAGATCTGATGTCTTCTCCCAATCTTGGTCATAGGGGTGGCTCAGTGGTTAGCACGGCTGCCTCATAGTACCAGGGACTGGGGTTCGAATACAGCTTTGGGCAACTGTCTGAATGGAGTTTGCACATTCTTCCCGTGTCTGTGATGGTTTTCGCTGCAGTCCAAAGATGTGCAAGCCAGCTGGATTGGCTATGCTAAATTACCCATAGTGTTCAGGGATATGTAGGTTAGGTACATTAGCCATTTGAAAGGTAGACTTACAGGGATAGAGAAGGGGGATGAGTCTGGGTGAGATGCTCTTCGAAGTGTTAGTGTGGACTTATTGTGCTGAATGGCCTGTTTCCATACTGTGGAGATTCTATAGACCCGGGAGTCAATCCCGTTGTTGACAGGCAGAAGGACTTTACCATCAAGAATGTGTCACTAGTCCACAGTTGAATCAGCTAGATTTTTGCCTGCTGAACATCCATTTGTACACACTCTTAGCTCCAGCTCATCTATACCTTCTCCTACTGCTGCATGAACCAGCAACTGTGTTACAGTGCTTGAGTGTCAAAAGGTCCAGCAATCTCTCAATAATCCTTAATTTCTAATACAGTTCGTTCCCCATTTCAGTCCACAATCAAAAATACAGAAAAATAAAAAACATGTTCTTTACATTCTGACTCACGGTAAGGTAAGACAAAGTAATATGACTTATATTTAAGCTGAGAGGGCAAATCATAAAAAAGATAATGTAAGGGAAATGCAAGACATGGATACTGTATGCAATCAGATCAACTCAAAGTGAACCCTAAGAAGCAAGTGAAGAGCCTGGACGTACAACGTGGTCGAGTCCATGAGCTGGGTGAATATCCCTGAGTGCAGCATTACAATGATATTTGTCAGTGCAGCATTGAAATACAGAAGCATCCTGTCCATGGATCAGAGATATACAATAAGGGTTTTTGAGGGTGGCACATACCAATGTCCATTGACATGACATTCATGTGACCAGTGCCCATGAGAATACCGAGTTCTTGGTGTTCAATGCGGAGGTCCCGAGTTTTGAAAGATAGAAATCTAAATACTAGTGAATCGAGTTGAAATGTTAATAAAGGCATTTAACAAATAATAATCCCCTTTAATTGGCAACTTACTGACAAACAATAATCTCCTCTCACCATTTATCAAAATGATAAGAGATGCAGTGAAATTCTTCTGACATCGAAATAAGTCACTTCTCATCCTGTTCTGCCACAAATCTCACCATAACCCATATCCTCAGACTAACATCGAGGGCCAAAGGGCCTGTACTGCGCTGTATTCTTCTATGTTCTATGTTCTATGTTTAACACTTCTGCAAATATTTGGCAGTAGGTTAGTTGGACCTTGTTGGAAATCAAGATCATAATATATAAAGCCACACAGACAGCATGCTGATAAAAAAAACAGTAGAATTGAGATAGATTTAAAACAATAAAATGGAATTATGTTCATCATATATTTCACACTGTTACATAACTCTGTAGATACTGAAACCCATATCCACTGAAGCAAGACACGGACAACATCCAGTCTTGGGCTGATAAGTGGCAAATAAGATGCATGCTGTCCATGCGCCAGACAATGAGCACCACCACAAGAGAGAATCTAAGTGTCTGCTATTGACATTCAATTCAATTACCGTTTCTGAATCTTTCACTATCTAAGACCTGACACTTACCAATGACCATAAACAAACTGGACAGTGTGGCCAGAAAAACAAGTCAGAGGCAAGGAATTCTACAATGAGTTACTCCCCTCCTGACTCTGGCAAGGTCATCCACTATTTACAAAGCACTTGTTAGGAATATGAAACAATATTGTCCTTTACTCTGAATGAGTACAGCTCTGGCAACATTCATAAAACCTGATATCATCCAGGACAATACAGCCCACTTGACTGGCACCCATCCATTATCTTCAAAAGTCATTGTCTTCATGGTTGATGCAGCAGTGTGTACCATCTACAAGATGGACTGCAAAAGCTTACCAAGTATCCTTAGACAGCACCATCCAAACCTGAAACTTCTACAACCTAGAAGGACAAGGGCAGCAGATGCGTGGGAACATAGCCAAATGCAAGTTTCAATCCAAGTGACACATCACTCTGACTTGTCACTGTTCCTTCACTGATATTGACTCAAAATCCTGAAATTCCTTCTTTAACAGTATTTTGGGCATCTCCACCTGCCATCACCTGCAGTGATTCAAGAATGCAGCTTACTGCAATTTTCTCAAGGGAACTAAAGATAGCTAGTTGAAACTTTATTGCTGGAACAGCACAGCAGGTCAGGCAGCATCCAGGGAACAGGAGATTCGACGTTTCGGGCACAGGCCCTTCTTCAGGAATGAAGAAGGGCCTGTGCCCGAAACGTCAAATCTCCTGTTCCCTGGATGCTGCCTGACCTGCTGTGCTGTTCCAGCAATAAAGTTTCAACTTTGATCTCCAGCATCTGCAGACCTCACTTTCTCCAACTAAAGATAGCTAATAAATGTTGGTCTTGCCAGTTATATCCCCAATCAATGCGTAACTGTTTCTTTTTTTTAAATAAAGGCTTGCTTCATTTCCTCCAAATGCCAATTGACCACTCTCTATTTCTGCCTCCTAGTACCTGGTCCTGGTTAACCTACTTACTCCAAGATTCAAAGCTGGCCTTCCACGGTCTTCCAGCTTAAATCTCTCATCCCCCTTCAATATCCTGTGCATGTTATATTACTGGTCTTGTACATACCCCTCCTGTATTGATCTCTAATCCAGTCCACTTTGTCTACGTGCCATTTAGCTGCATAATATTTATAAATATGGAAGCACAAACAAAATAAACTTAGATATTTATGAAAGGATCTATAGATAATAGGAGAAGATAATATAAAAAGGCAAAACAATCTATAATTCTACACGAAGAAAAACATTGATGAAAAGCATTAAAAGCTAAAAATTGGACAAGGGCAAGAGAGAAAATGGAATGAAAAACACAGGGAATGCAGACAGAAAGCATCAAAAGGGAAACAGAAATAATTAGGGATTCCAAGCAAGCAACTAAAACAAAATGGGATTGCTATCTTTATTTTGTCAATGGGCAATGAGTGATGTAGAATTTTAAATAACCTATGAGAATGAAAGGAATAACCACCACAAATTATGCTAAATACTTCTAAACAAGATCTGAGACATTGCCATAGCTGGGCTGACTTTGGGTTAATTATATTACTCTGGTTTTGGGAAGGAATACACACCTGCACTTTAACTAATGATAGATTATTCTCTTCCCTTAAGATGTGTAAATTGAAGGAAGCATCACAGAGAGCTGACCATTGGGCTCTCTGAACCTATTAATTTGGTAAGCATATTCAATTGGTCTTAGCTGCCACTTAAGTTGCTGCATTTGTACAAAAGAAGATACTGGTTAATAGATGAAGGTGAAGGAAACAAAAATATGTCAGATGTGTGTAAGAGGCACTTTTGAATATAAAAAAGGTACAGAATACAAAGGATCAGATTCATTCTATGAACAGGTCACTGCATGAGTGAAAGTGATTTACTGATAGGGCATTAGATTAACATATGTAGGGCGTTGTGTCCAGTTTCAACATTAGAATCTTTGGCTCTTATGAGAAAGATTTGAGCAGCTTAGGCATTTATTCAGTCGACTTTCCAAATATTTGCCAACCTTATTGAAGCATTAGATTCTGAGGGGGTTTGACAAACTGGATGCAGAAAGGATGTGACATTTCATGGGACAATCTAAAACTAGAGGACATTGTTTAAAAATAAAAATTTAAGATAGAAGTTATTATATGTGCGCACCTTGTATTTAAGATGTTGATTTGATTTGATTTGATTTATTATTGCCACGTGTACCCATGTAGTACAGGATGATCATACCATACAAAATGCATTAGGATAATAGAACAGAGCGAAGAATACAATGTTACGGCTGGAGAGAAAGTATACAAGATCAATATTAAATTTAAAATTTGAATGGTCCATTCAGCACTCCAATAACAGTGGGAAGAAGCTACTCTGAATCTGTTGAGCTTTTGTATCTTTGCCCAACAGAAGAGTTGGAATAAATTATAACAGGGGTGGGAGAGGTCTTTGTTTATGTTGGCTGCCTCCCGAGACTCTGCGAAGTATAGATAGTGTCAACGGATGGAAGGTGGGCTTGTGGGATGGATTGGACGTGTTAACAACACTCTGTAGCTTCTTATGGTCCTGGGCAGAGCAATTGCCATACCAAGCCAGGATGCATTTGGATAGAATGCTTTCTCTGGCACATCTACAAAAATTGGTAAGTGTCTTTATAGACACGCCACATTTTCTTCGCCTCCTGACGAAGTAGAGGCATAGTTGTGTGTTCTTGACTGTCGCATAAATGTGAGTGGATCAGGACAGGCTCATCACTCCTGGGTACTTGACACTCCTGACCATCTACACCCTCAGCATCAAAGATGTAAACAGGGGTGTGCCCACCACTATGCTTCATTCAGTCAATAGACAGCTCTTTCATTTTGCTGATGCTGAGGGAGAGATTGTTATCTTTATACCATGCCACTAAGCAATCTGTCTCTTTCCTGAATCCTGTCTTGTCGTTGTTTGAGATCCAGCCTACATGATCGTGTCATCAGTGAACTTGTAAATGGAGTTAGAATGAAATCTGGCCACACAGTCATGAGTGTTTGGTAAATATAGTAAGGGGCTTGGTAGGCAGCCTTGGGGGGAACCTGTGTTGAGTATTATTGTGGAAGAGTTGCTGATGCCTATTCTCACTGACTGTGGTCTGTGGGTCAGGAGATTGAGGATCCAGTTGCAAAGATACAGCAGAGACCCAGGTCTTGGAGTTTGGAATCAGTTAGATTGGAATTATGGTATTGAAGGTAGAGCTCTAGTCAATAAGTAGGAGCCTTACATGGATGTCCTTGTTATCCAAATGTTCCAGGGAGATGGCAAAATGCAAGGGATCAAGGCAGGCTGAGAGGTTAGAGTTGATGTGAGCCATGACTAACGTCTTAAAGCACTTCATTATTATAGTGGTCAGAGCCACCAGGTGGTAGTTATTAAGGCACACTGCATGAGTATTCTTTGGCACAAGGGTGATGGCAGTCTTCTTGAAGTAGTTGTAGACTTCAGATCATAATTAAGGAGAGGTTAAAGATGTCAGCAAATACACTCACTAACTAGCAAATGCAGGATCTGACTACATGATGGGGGACTCTATATGAGGAGAAAGTGAGGTCTGCAGATGCTGGAGATCAAAGTTGAAACTTTATTGCTGGAACAGCACAGCAGGTCAGGAATAGGCCATCTGTGTTGTACGTATTTTGAACTGGTCCTCCTGGGACTCTATATGATATCATTTCACTGACCTTCTGCTTGAAACAAACATAAAATGCAGTGAGTGCATCAGGGAGGGATATATTTTTGCTGCTATTCTGTTCTGCGTTGCTTTGTTGCCCATTTTATCATGTAAGCCTAGTCATAAATAACTGCTGTCCATATGGTTACTTTAATCCGGTATTGCCTTTTGGTGTATCCAATGGCTTTCTGGAAATCGTATTCAGATTTCCTGTAAAGATCAGGATCATCTGACCTGAATGCCTCACACCTGGACTTCAATAAGCAATAGATCTGCCAGTTCATTATCATGGTTTCCAGTTGGGGAGCATTCAGATTAACTTCTTTGCCACACAGTCTTCTACACACTTGCTAATGAAGTCTGAAATAGTAGTGGCATACCCATTTAGATTGGCCACTGAATTCTTGAATATGGACTAGTCCACCAATTCCAAGCAATAGGGGACTCTTGTGGTGCAGTGACATTGTCTCTACCTCTGACAGGAGGCGTTCAAATCCCACTTGATCCAGCAGTGAGTAATAGAATCCTTGGTATAGGTTCATTGATAATATATGTTCTATTATGACTCTGCCTGCCAGTTACGCCTGCAAATGTGCAAGCTGCCAACAAATTAGTTTTCTTTATCCAGTGTGGGGCATAGATATTGCTGGCTGGGCCAGTCTTTATTACCCCACTGAGCTGTCTTTGAGAAGGTGGTAGTAAGCTGCTTTCTTAAAACACTGCATTCTATATACTGTCGATAAACACTAAATGCTATTAGGGAAAGAAGTCCAGGAATTTGACCTAAACACATTAAAAGAATGGCAAGTATTTCCAAGTCAGGATAATGAGTGACACTGAAGGGAATTTGCAAATGGTGGTGTTCTCTTGAATCTATTGCTTTGTTCTTCTGATATAAGTGATTGTGAGTTTGGAAGGTGTTTTCCAAGAAGCCTTGGCAAACTTCCGCAGCACATCTTGCAGATGATACACATCACTGCAACTGAGTGGCGGTGATGAAGAAAACACATGTCTATGGATGTGGTGCCAATCAAATGGGCTACTTTATCCTGCGTGTTGTCAAACTTCTCCTATTATTTGAGCTGCATTCATTCAGGCAAGTGGGGAGTATTCCATCACACTCCTCACTTGTACCTTGCAGATGGTGGACAAGCCTTGGGGAATCAGGAAATGAATTACTCGCTACAGTATTTCTGCTCTTGTAGCTACAGTATATTCTTTACCTAATCCGGTTCAGTTCCTAGTTAATAGTAAACCCCACGCTGTTGATCACAGTGGATTCAGTGATGGTAATGCCATTGAATGTGAAGGGGTCATGGTCAGATTGTATCTTATTGGAAATATTTGTTGCTTGGCATGTATCTGGCACAAATGTTAATTGCCACTTGTCAGCCCAAATTGAAAATATCTATTTCATAACTCATAAATAAATTAATACACTGTTAATCAATCCTTCTTGCAGAGGTGTTGAGCTGAATAGTTGGTTCCAAGGAAAGGCTGTAAGTTAGTGTCTGGGAGGGAAAGGACCTGCAGCAACCAAGAGGCTCAGGGATGGGATGTTTAGGGAGCAGGAGCTGTTCATTGTTGAAAGTACATTTTTCTTTGTTAAATTAAATGGCTTTTCAAAATAAACTATAAACCAAACTATTTCAACTTGCAGGGTGTAATGTTTTTGTTCTTTTTAACTTTACTCAGCCTTATTTAACAATTCCTGCAGAAATTAAAGTTTCACTTAACACATTGATTTCTGGAGCATAACTGCAACTTGAAGTAGGGATTTGCAGTTCATTCAGGGTACATAAGTCATTGTTGCAGACAAATGATTTAAGAATTTTCTCAAAACACATGAGATTAGCAGGATTCCTTGAAATGAGCAGCTTGGGTAATTAGCTAAATGCATCCTTAATGAGCAGTTGTAACATCTATCTTCCTGATTGCAGAAGGATTAACACTGTTTCATCATTATGGCTAACATTTCCACCCCCCCCCCCGCATCTCCATGCTGCACTTTAATCTGGGTTATCAGTTCATTTTTTTCATGGATTAAACATCTTTCCGTAGAGAAATATAGAATATACAGCAAATGATAATCTACATGTGGGGATCCTACAGGTGCTGCTGAAATGTTGAGGCATTTCAATGATGATATTATTAAGTAATGATGCTGCTTCATAAGAATTTTTGTAGTATCCCATCCACCTTCTCAATGGTTATCTTAATAGTATCATGAGCCATGGTCAAAAGAGAAGTCTTCAATAAGGGAAGCTACCATTCAACTGTCCACTAGCCTTCAAATAAAGTTGACTGATGTAAAAATGGTTAGTATTATTGCCTCATAGCAACAGGGACCTTGGTTTGATTCCAGCCTTGGGTGACTGTCTGTTTGAATATACACGTTTTCTCATGTCTATGCTGGTTTTTGCCGGGTGCTCCAGTTCCCTTCCACTGTCCAAACATGCTGGTTAGGTGAATTGGCAATGCTAAAATGTGCCATACTGCACAGGGATATGCAGGCTAGGAGGGTTAGCCATGGTTGTTGTGGAGTTACAAGGATAGGGTGGGAGCAGAGGGTAGTCTGAGTGGGACATTCTTTGTATGTTAATGCAGACTTGGTGAGCCAAATGGTCTCTTCTGCATTGTAGGGATTCTATGATTCTAAAATGAAACTGCTCTCCACAAAGCTCATAATTTTGCTTTCCAAAGACCAAATTACTAATCAGCAGCTTGACTTAGAAGTACAGTAAACTGTGAGGGGGCTGGTGATAGACTTCAAGTGGCACGTCAATTAGAACAGTGTACAAAAGTTTCGTTCAAAAGACTGAGGACAGGTAAATCAAATAAGGGTACAATTTTGATTGTGATCCAGGAGCATTGAAACTTGGAGGTATACATACACAACATGTTGAAGGTGGTAGGGTATGTTGAGTTAGTGATTAAAAAGACAGTTGATATCCTGGGCTTTATTAATAAAGCATACAAAAGCAATAATGTCATGATGAACTTTTACAAAACATTGCGTTGACCTCAGTTGGGACATTGCATCCAATTCTGTGCTCCATATTTTAGGAAGGCTAGGCAGGGATTTTGGAAGAATGGGAAAGGATTTTGGAAGAATGGGTAAGGTTTTGAGGAAAATATAGTCAAGATTTAAGAGAATGTCTCTGAGGTAAGGAACTGAAATTGAATGGAGTGACTGTAGAAGCTGGATTATTCTCCTTGAGAAAGAAGGTTGACAGGATGTTTGATCGAGGTGTTCAAACCATAGATAGATAAACCATAGATAGATAAACAAATATCATAGATTTAAGATTATTAGCAAATGAACTAAAGGTGACGGGAAGAAACTGTTTTTATGCTCAAAGTGGTCAGGATCTGGATTGCGCTGTCAGAAAGTGTGGCAGAGACAGATTAAAATGCAGCATTCAAAAGTAAGTAACCAAGTCAAACAAGACATTTTGCAGGACTTTGTGAAAAGGCCAGACAAGTGGGATAAGCTAAACATATCTTGCAGACAGCCAGTGAAGATCTACTGGTTAAAATTGCCTCCCACTGTGCTGAACCAATCTAAGCATCCCTGGCATGTGAGAATTGTGAACAGTCATGTTGATAGCTGAGTTTTCTGTACTCTACAGAGAGTCATTGAGCATCTTGATTGTACCACATGCTGACTGATTTTACAAGCTAATGGCTGTTTGAAGAGAAAAGGGCTGGCACAACATAATTCCATTAACCTGTAGAGATTTCTGAGAGCAAGAAAGCTACAACATGCTCCAAGATGGAGTGGAAAGCAGACACAAGACTGTTAACAGGTTCAAAGTTATGACAGGTAGGCTACTACATTTATCATTCAACAGTGGAAAATTACACTTGTATGTTTTATAAGAACAGCTCCACCTATTTTTCTATAACAATGCACATTTCCCAACAACCTCTCTGACCGTTATGCCCCAATACCAGGCTACAATATTTCTCTACCCATTGGTTCTATATTGCAGAGTGGATCAATGAAACTGATAATGACAATATCCGTAAGTAAAGCTTTAGAAGAGCAATCAGTCTTTCATTCATAACTTGTCATTGTTTTCAAAAAGTATTTTTTTTATTACAGATCAGTAAAAGCCAGTTTGCTCTTGTAAAGATTCAATAACTAAAACTGTAAGCATGTGAAACTTGTGGTGGCACAGTGGTAGTGCACCCACTTTTGAGCTAGGAGGACTCAAGCGCCGCCTGCTCCAGAGGTGTGCAATCGCTAAACAGGCAGATTAGAAATTATGTCTGGGCTCGGGTGTCTTAATAGTCTAAGCCAGGTCTCTCTACAAATTCTTGTCTGACAGCCCAGACAACCATTAAATTGCTAAAACACCTGATCCCCAGAAAAACACTGCTTGAATAAGAGCTCTGGCTCTGATCACTGTTGTCAATGACAGAATTATCAATTAATGGGCAGTATGGCCAAATGAGGGGGCCATGGAGGAGGGTGAGGTGAGGGGGTAAAGAAGGATAAAAATTACGTTAGGAACAGGTTTGCTGCCTTTGAGAATTCAGGTGGGCCTTTTAATCAGGTCTCCAGAATAACTCTTGTACTGAACTACATCATGCCTTATTTACAACTGTTGGACAAAAGTATAACAGGAATTGGGGTTGTATGGTAGACTCACATATCAGAATTAGCAAAAGAGCCGAATTCACATTCTCACATCTCCATACTAAAAAACTGGCTCCCAATCTCTTCTACAACTTTTATTAGGTTGTGTAATTAGGAACCCATGTCCCTCTTAGCCTTCTCTCAGCCTTCACAATGATGTACTGTACCTTGTCACCTATTATATTTCTTCTAAACTGCTTCCTGCTCTCACACTGATGGATATATTCTCATTATTTGCCATGTTCCTGCTACTTTTGTCATGGGTATAATGTGCACATGCATCCAAACTATACCAGGTTCACATTTCAAATGCAGCAATAAATGAGTTCTAGATAATAAAAAAAAGTAGAAAATGATAGGATTGTATAAACCCTAAATGACAGGAAGAGGTTACAAGCATTTTCAATTACTCAAAATTGCAATAGGAATAGTTGAGCATTTCCCTTAAATGTTTCAAAGCAGAGGATAATTCATAAGTAAATGATGGCTATTCCTTCCTTATGTTTAGATAATAGCATCAACAATGACGTATCTGCAGGATTATAGGAGGATGTATTCGATGAATTCATCAAGGTGAAGGCTTTCTTTGATTAAGACGTTGTTGGGGACGAGACAGGGTGTTTATTGAAAGTTGCATGGTGGCCCAGTGGTTAGCACTACTGCCTCACAACACTAGGGGCCCAGGTTTGATTGTCTGGCTCTAAAAGAACTTACCTTGAGAGTCAGCAACCTCCATTTTCAGTGGAAGTAGTGACAGCAAGGGCCAGGGTACTGCTGGGAAGGTAAATTTCCCTCTGAAAGGGCTTACCCCGAAAGTCAGCAGCCTCCATTTTCAGCAGCAGTGTGAGTGGTGAGAGCGAAGTCCAGGAGAATGCTGGGAAGATATGTTTCCCTGTCATTTCAGCAGCAGAGCTGAGTGGAGCAGTCGAATTGCACTCTGGGAAGGTGAGTGAACTGATATATTTGGGCAGCGGCTGAACCCGAGACACTACATGTGTATTGTCTCCTACCCGCTCTCCTCCTCTAACCAAAATAAAGAGTCTGTGGTGTGTTGATAAAGTAAGGTTTTTCTATTTCATTTTTATTGTGATTAGTAAAAGGTTCTCTTTTCTTCATTATTCATTTATCTATTATTTGATATTATCGTTGGACTAAGTTAAACTTAAAAGTAAAAATAGAAGGAGACCCCAGACCCATGTTATGGTCTTGTTGCTCAATGTGGGAGATCAGGGACTTGGCTGATGTCCCTGACTCCTTCACGTGCAGTTGTATCCAGCTGCAGCTCTTGTTAGACTGCATGATGGCTCTAGACCTGCGAATGGACTCACCTGCAATACAGAGGCGGTCGTGGATAGCACGTTTCACAAATTGGTCACACTGTGGATAAGGATAGCTGAGGAAGAGAGGAAATATGTAACGAAGAGGCAGAGAAAGAGCAAGAAGGCAGTGTGGGTGTCCCCTCTGGTCATCTCCCTCCAAAGCAAGTATACCGTTTTGGATACTGTTGGGTGAGATGGCTCACTAGGGGAAGGCAGCATTAGATTAGATTAGATTACCTACAGTGTGGAAATTGGCCCTTCGGCCCAACCAGTCCACACCGACCCTCTGAAGAGTAACCCACCCAGACCCATTTCCCTCTGACTAATGCACCTAACACTATAGGCAATTTAGCATGTCCAATTCACCTAACCTGCACATCTTTGTGACTGTGGGAGGAAACCGGAGCACCCGGAGGAAACCCACGCAGACACGAGGAGAATGTGCAAACTTCATACCGGCTGGAATCGAACCTGGGACCCTGGTGCTGTGAGGCAGCAGTGCTAACCACTGAGCCACTGTGCCGCCCCAGGTTCATGGCACCATGGCTGGCTCTACTGTACAGAAGGGCAGGAAAATCAATGAGGGTGAACAGCCAGCTGTTGTGGTGCATACAGGCACCAATTACGTAAGTAAAAAAATGGGGTTAGATTAGATTACTTACAGTGTGGAAACAGGCCCTTCGGCCCAACAAGTCCACACCGACCCACCGAAGCGCAACCCACCCAGACCCATTCCCCTACATTTACCCCTTCACCTAATACTACTGCCAATTCACCTAACCTGCACATTTTTGGATTGTAGGAGGAAACCAGAGCACCTGGAGGAAACCCACGCAGACACGGGGAGAATGTGCAAACTCCACACAAAGAGTCACCTAAGGCAGGAATTGAACCCGGGTCTCTAGCATCCTACAAGCAGAATTTAGGAGTTAGGAGCCAAGTTAAAAAATAAGACCTCAGGAGGTAGCAATTTCAGGATTGCTTCACTCCAAATCACATCAGAGAACACAATTACACTTCAGTTTAGCGCAGATTGGTCTATCTTACTGCAAGAGCCT
The DNA here is from genome assembly GCF_004010195.1 of Chiloscyllium plagiosum. NCBI lineage: Eukaryota > Metazoa > Chordata > Chondrichthyes > Orectolobiformes > Hemiscylliidae > Chiloscyllium > Chiloscyllium plagiosum. The sequence goes on from NC_057713.1 coordinate 76,169,791, forward strand.
TTAAGCACAATGTGTTAGGCAAACTAGGTAAACATAATTACAAGTTAGAAAATTCCATTGAGTTTCCATCATAACTTGAATGCTAGACCAGCAAAACAGTCAAGAAGCACAGAATATTATGCCAGGTTGGGTATCACTTCCTACATAGGGAGTAGAACTCCCGCACAGCTTCTGTCCTTTGAATGCTGGTATACCTACACCTTTACTACTATACCACTCAAAGTCTTATTATTTGTTTCAGATGTCAATAGAAGCAAACTGGAGTGAGGGACACCTTCAAAAAAGCTTACAGGAGGGTGGGCTCCGGATCCTTGTAGACCCTGTCTTCAATATTCAAATATCCACCTTCGCAAATTCTGTATGCGTACCATTCACTTGTGGGCTAATTTTGCTCAAACCATCTGAGCCAAGACCTTTACAATAATATTTATTCACAATTCATTCATAGAAGTAGTGGGGAATTCTTGACAACTTGGGCAAATAAACTTCCTATTTCTGGTGCAATGTGTGGGGCATGTTTTAACTAAGAAGGAACTTGGAATCATTGCAAACCCCTGGTAGATGAACCTGTGGCTAGTGAGGAGGATATTTTGTATGCAGCAGCTTGTAACAATCTAAATGGATGGATGGTGAAAACAGCGCTGAAAATGTGTTGCTGGAAAAGCGCAGGTCAGGCAGCATCCAAGGAGCAGGAGAATCGACGTTTCAGGCATGAGCCCTTCTTGAGGAATGAGGAAAGTGTGTCCAGCAGGCTAAGATAAAAGGTAGGGAGGAGGGACTTGGGGGAGGGGCGTTGGAAATGCGATAGGTGGAAGGAGGTCAAGGTGAGGGTGATAGGCCGGAGTGGGGTGGGGGCGGAGAGGTCAGGAAGAAGATTGCAGGTTAGAAAGGTGGTGCTGAGTTCGAGGGATTTGACTGAGACAAGGTGGGGGGAGGGGAAATGAGGAAACTGGAGCAATCTTCTTCCAACCATAGCGCCTCAACTTCCACCTAGGAACCTTCCAACCACAAGGGATGAACTCAGATTTCTCCAGTTTCCTCATTAAAGTTGAAGTTAGATGAAATGAAAAGTAAATGTTCTAATGAATGTATGTTTTGTAATGAGTATTGGTACTTAAATAAGTAAAATATAGAAGGCCTTTTGTCTGTCACACAAGAAAAGAACACCTGGGTAAAGGTTTGAGTCGTCCTTTCCAGGTAACCTTCTTGCCATGATTACCACTTAGCAAAAAGGTTCTAAAACTCACTTGGTTTAAGAATTTTCTCAAATTCCTGACATTTGTGATAGCTTGTTTGAAATTGATTGTCATGTTAGGTTTTTAATCTCTTTCTAAAGCAGATTCTGACATGGTTTATGAATGTCTTTCCAAATCTGCCTCATCTACAAATTATTTTACTTGGATTGTTGGCTCATTTGTGATGTATCCTGGGCTCCTCCTGGAATTCCGTCCTTGCAGCAAATGGGAGCACCCTCTGATATTCCAAGAGCACGCTCACAAAATTATCACAAAGGTTGAAGTAGGCCTTCAAGTGTTAATCCTAGCCAATATGAGATGGACCCCACAGGAGAATTTCCCTCAGTAGAAACTCTATAATTCATATGTTAGCAATCAAACATTCAATCAAAGGATAAAGGATTGAAATTAAGCTAGGCAATGTCATATGTTCAGAAATACTAATGTCTGAAAGCATTATGGTTTATTTGTTTATTTACAATTAAGAATGTGCATCCTATGAATGAATAGAATGCATGGAAATAGAATGAAAGCAAATCAATGTATAACCTGGCCAGCATATAACATAGCTTCAACATATTGATATCTTATTAATGCAGTAATATAGCTCAGTACTCTGTTTTGTTAATTAATGTTTTAGAGTAACTGAACTTGGACAGTATTGAGTTGATTTTTTTCAGCCTTTTTCACAGCCAGTTTGGCACCAGTCATGAAATAAGTGTATATTTCATGCATACAATACATCACTATTCAACACAAGCTCTTTATTAACATAAATATAAGATAACTACCTGCAATGGGCGTGCCTCATGGTAGAATGTCAAACTAAGCAGTTTTCAGCAGTGATGGAAGATATGGTAGACCATGTTATCCATAAAGCGTGAGGAGCAATAGTTTGCTCAGTGAGCCTCAACTTGCAATCTACCAGGACTATTCATTTCTTCACCTCATTGTTACCTTAGTTCAAAAGGTTCATTGGATAAACAAGCTGAACTCTAGAGGTGATTTAAGAGTTGATGCCTTTGATGCTGAGGTAGTATTTCATCGAGAGTATTATCAAGGAATCTTGGTAAAATTGGAGTTGGGGAAAAGTCTCTACTGTTTGGAGGAGGGATTCACAGGTGATTGCACAATTCTCAGTATTTTCAGTATATTCAATATTATTAATTTTCTCACTGAATGAGGCTGAGCCAGCAATTATAGCAACCCTAATTGCCCAGAGAGCAGTATGGAAAATAAAGAACGTGAAAGCATGGGAAGGATTAATGCATGAAGACCACTGGCAATCTGTGTTCTGTCAAAGGAAAGAATGGATAACCATAGTGGAACATTCTTACATCAATTAGCAGAGTAAGGTTAAGGCTGAAAGGTCACTATAGCGTGATGAGATAACACAAGTAATAAAGCAAGTTTCTCTGTAAAGTGTTATTATGACAGGATTGGGACAATCAATATTTGGGACATGACATTAAAATATCTAATTAATAGTTGTCATGATTCGGAGATGCTGGTGTTGGACTGGGGTGTACAAAGTTAAAAATCACACAACACCAGGTTATAGTCCAACAGGTTTAATTGGAAGCACACTAGCTTTCGGAGCGATGCTCCTTCATCAGGTAATCACCTGATGAAGGAGCGTCGCTCCGAAAGCTAGTGTGCTTCCAATTAAACCTGTTGGACTATAACCTGGTGTTGTGTGATAATTAGTAGTTAGTAGAGTCAGCTTGAGACAGGAGACTATTGTAACAGATGGAATAGCTAAATTTCTATCATGACAGGTTAGTCTGGAATTGAAGATCACTGTACCACAGTTAGCGATAAATATCTAACCATGATATTAGAATAACATTAAGTAGAATGTACAACTAAAGAGACAATGGGAACTAACATCACTGGTTTATTGTGTAGCTAGAGTGAGATACTTTGATTAATATAGTTGGACATGCTGATAAGCTAACAGAAACATGGTAAAAAAGATATAAAATTCCATGGACCCTGAGGTTCGTGGGCATTCGAGAATCTGCTTTCTCAATGTCACGGTTTTTTGTTTGCAAATAAAAGACCTACTTCTTGAAGAACTCTCTGCTTCTCCTTGTGGTTCTCTATATTTTCTCCACAACAAATTTGGCGCTGCAAACAGGGTCGTGCAGGGTCATACAGAGACCCACCTGAACAGAGGGCGGTAAGTAACAGGCTGCTTCTGGGTCCACCGGGGGCACTCCCAAGACTGACAAAATAATGGTACCCAACAAAAAAAAGTTAGCATTTTTGCTGTGAATTCTGTTGGCTTCGAGTGGTCCTTGGGGACTCAGAGGTGCGGGACCCTGCCGGAGAGTTTCTCTGATCCAAGATCCAAAGGCGAGGGGTAAATTGCTGCTGAAGGAGATGTGGAGAATTGGTCAAAAAAACTGCGCAGTGGAATAAGGGGTGAGTAAGAACAGAAAGTAACAATTGTTGAGTAAAAAATTCACGTGGTGTATATAAGATCCTATAGTTAGATAGAGCAGAAATATAAGACCCTATAGATAGATAGGGCAGAAAAATAAGACCCTATAAACAGATAGGGCAGAAATAGAGGACTCTATAGATAGATAGGACGGAATAAAGAAGGGGAAATTGTTTTATGAGACCCTATAGATAGATGGAGCAGAATAAATAAGGGGAAATTGTTTCACTGGTAGACTGATAGACCTGTTTAGAAAGCCGGCAGATTGATAGTGGATGATTAAAAGTAAAATAGCAGAGTATAGTCATAGTGTTATAGTGTTACTAGACTATAATATGTTTTACATAAGGCCTGCAGGATAATAGGATTTTTGGAAATGAACAAAGGGTCTGTTTAAGTAAGGCTCTGGCTGACAGCAATTGATTTACAGCAGTGTTCTTGGCTGTTAGCAGAAACGTGTGTGTGTATATATATATATATATAAGAAAGAAAGAGAGAGCGAGAGCAGCTGTAGCTTGCAGAATGTTTCTGTGTGTGTGTGTCTGTGAGAGAGAGATATAGAGTTTATAGTTTAATCATTGTGATCTGATTTGTATTCATAATTGTTTGTGGTGGTTAAATGTTTGTGTTTTGTTTCCCTGGAGCTCGAGATCCAGGGGTATTTTGATTTTATTTTGCACTGTAAGAATTTAAGATAGTTTTTTTTGATAGAGAAGTGTCTCAAGAAACCATTAGTGTTTGGTGCATTTTGAAGGTGCAGTGTTGGATTGGTTTAGGCTGAATGAATGAGAATAGGTTGTTTGTATTAACTAGCTACAATTGAGGACATTTAGAAATTGATAGATTGGTAAGGGACAATTGCAAGTTATAAAGTTAGGAATTGCTTATACTATTGAACAAAGCACTACCGGACTTGAATGGTATGAGGAAGTGATTTATGAGAGCAAAGATAATACATTAGTTGGACTGAAATATATCGTAGGATGGATAAGGGGACTGCAGTTGAAATACTGAGTAAGAAATTTCCAGTGGCAAGATATATATTGTAAAAATTTCTGAGAAATGGGAAAAAAGAACTGAGGATTTATTGACTAAATGGCCAAAAGAAGGTACCTTTGATATACATATGTGCAAAGAGATGGAAGGATTAATTAAGAACTATAAGCCAAAAGATAAATCTAAAAATAGAAACCAAAAAAGGGATCAGGAGATGGAAATACTGAAACTTTCAGGAAAGAGGGTGAGGAACTGGAGGTAGCTTGTCAGGTACCTGTGGTGACGAGGAAAGCTGCAAAAGAACAAGCTGAGCAGTTATGGGAAAAGCAGGAATCAGCACCCCCTCTATGCCCAGATGTGGAGGAGTTGAATAGACCCACTCCCTACTCAAATGAAGAGGCATTGAAACAGTGTCCAGTAATAAAGCGAACAGTAGAAATAGAGGGACATTAGAATGGGATAGAAGTGCGGAAGACAAAAATTAACTGAGTGAAAGAAGAGAAAGAGAGAAAAGGGACAGCAAATAGAAGCTATACGACGAGAGCAAGAAGAGCTGAAACATGAGATTAGTGTGCTGCGTGGGCTAAGGGCACAAAAAGCAATTGAAGAATACTCATTGCGATAGGAAAGGAGGGCTGAAGAGAAAAGCAGTGAAAGTGACGGAGAGCAAGCAGAAAGGGATGATGAGAGACAAGGAAAGAAAAAGGCCCCAGTACCTAAAGAATGGGAGGAATTAGAAATAGTATCGGGACTCAGAGCCTAAGGGGGAATTATTGAGAAGTAGTGTTAATAAAGGGAAAAAGGGCCAACAGGGAAGGATGCTACCACTCCTTATAAAAGAGGGGAGAAACCAACAATACATTCTTGGGGAACTCAGGATCTGGAAGGGCTGAAGAATGCACTGCCCATTTTACATGAGGGAGCAGGAAAGTGGATCAGGGATTTTGAAGATGAAACCACCGGGCGATTGCTGGCTATAGGAGACTTGAAGGCACTGCTGATGAGGTTGGTCGGGCTCCCAAAGTTAAAGGAAATAATGGTCCGAGCCCGTTTGAAAAATGTGGCAGACAATCCAATGATTGATGGGGTCGGGTTTGATCGAGTGAGACAGAAGGTATGGCAGGCCTTAAGAGACTGTTATCCACCCAAAATGGACCCCCAGGCTCTGAGAGGGGATCCACTGGGAGAAAGTGAAAACCCGGCTGCCTACTTGGAAAAACAGTTAAAGAAGTGGAGGCTGGAAACAGAGCAAGACATAGAGACTAATCAGTTGCGGACCACAATGTTCCAATATTCCATCATTGAGGCAATGCCCTCCCAAGTCAGGTCAAGGCTGGAGGAGGTGGTGGGTCTGACATCATCAATGAGCCACCAGGAATTTAGAGATCATGTAGGTCATGCAGTTGAAAGGTTTCAAAAAGACAGTGAAACTGTCTGAACAGCAGGAGGAGGTGCAAATGAAGCTGGCACAAAGCAGCTCAAAGAGCTTAAAAAGAAAGAAAAAGAGAAGGCTAAAAAGAGGTGTTGCCAGTAAGAACCAACACAGTAATCAACACTGGCATGAACCAAGCTCCGGCGCAAGGGGGGGTCCTATCAGGTAGCCAGACAGGGGCCAGAGGGTCCCATGCCAGCAATGGAGGATTTTAGAGAAGCTTTCCCACAGGTGACGTATCCGGGCAGGGCAGAGTTAAACAACAGCCAAAACAGAACTGGAGTCCCCAAGGACAGGGACGTAGGAATGGGGGACTAAGGTACATGATAAATAATCAGGCACAAGGGTGGAAGTGGGGGGGCAGAAATTATGTGCTGGGGATGCCATCAACCAGGTCACTTTAGGAGGAATTGCCCTTATTGGACCGGGCCCTCTCTGCCCTACAGCAGGCCTAGATGGTGGGAATGTCCAGTGGTCACTTCCCAGACACCTACAGGCCCAGCAGGACCTGTTAACCCGTATGAAATGTGTTAGGGATGCCCTGAGAACCTGGATGGGAGGGGACAATACCCTGTAGTAGCATGGGAGGCTGATCAAGAACCAGTAATACAAGTTAATATAGAAGAGCGGCAGACACCGGTGATGATAATACTGGAGCTACATACACTTGTGTACAGCTGCGGTATGCCTCTCACCTTCCCATTATGCCTCTCACCTTCCCATGTCAAGTAAATTTGTTAAAACTGTAGGGTTCTCATGGAAATCACATTTAACTCAATTTACAGTTCCAGTAAGATTATAAATGGAAGGTAGGGAGATAGTTCTGCCAAATTAGTGTCTAAAGAGATGCCAATTAACTTGTTAGATAGGGATGCTTTACTACAGTTAGAGGTAAAATTGGAGTGCACATAGCAGGGCTTGGTCATAGAAAAGGCCAATACACAATTAGTAATGCAAGAAGTTAAAGATGTTACTGTTTATTGGATAGGGGATATAGCAAGTGATATTCAAGACATTTGGGGGATGTGGGAAGCAGAAGTGTTGACTAAAGCAAGACCACCTAAGTCTGAGCTGTACTGTACAGTGATATTTGATGAGTCTCAGGATGAGGTGTTAGAGAGGCAGTGGCAGCAGGAAGTCACTGCTCCACAACATTTGAGAAGTGAAGCAATAGTATAGGGGAGCAGGGAGTGATCCTGCAAATAGAGAGAAATGCGTTCCTGGAAAAGTGGCATAGAGTACCAGGCACCACACCACACGTAACCTTACTGGTAAATAAGGGATATCAATCTAAAGACCAGGCATGTAGAAACAGTCAGGGAATGGCATATGCTCACGACAGGGGTTTGGGAAGGGGATGGCAGCTACATTAAAACCCTAGCATGCTGCAAATTGACAGGGAATCCGAAGGAAGTCAAGGTAACACCCCAACGGAGCATGCCAGTGACAGTGGAGGAAGATGTTCAATATGGTAATGAGCGATTGGATGCATTACCAGCCACTTTGTGGTCACAGCATGATACAGATCTAGGGAGAGTGAAATCAGTTAGCCCAGTGGAAATAAGGTTGAAACCAAGAGCTATTCTGCCTAGGAGACCACAGTATCCTTTGAAACCAGAGGCAATAGAGGGAATAGCAGCAACAATACAAGGATTGCTGAAGGCAGAGATACTTAAGGAAACTTGTAGTCCCTGCAACACTCCTTTGTTACCAGTCTTAAAGGCAGGCAGGTCAAAATAGAGACTTGTACGTGATTTAAGCGCAGTAAGTGAGGTAGTGGAGGACTGGCCAGCGGTTGTTCCTAGCCCACACACACTGCTAACTAATGTGCCCCCATAGGCAACTTGATTCGCAGTGGCAGATTTATAGTCTGCATTTTTTAGCATTCCTCTAGCAGAGCACTACCAGTATCTGATTGCTTTTACATATAAAGGTCAGCATTACACTTATACAAGAATGCCCCAGGGGGTTTAAGCGTTAACCGCATGTATTCAACCAGGTGTTAAGATCAGAATTGGAGGGTTTGTCTTTAGAAAATACGCTGATACAGTATGTTGATGATTTGCTTGTCTGTTCAGATAGTCAGAAACAGTGTGAGCAAGATACCCTTTTCCTTTTGAAAAAGCTGGCAGACGGGGGGCATAAGGTCTCTAGGAAAAAGCTGCAGTTTTGGAAAATGCAGGTTGAGTATTTGGTAGGCTGGTTGCTGAGGGCATGAAGGCAATTGCACCAAGTCAGATTGAAGCAATTGTTAAAATTCCTAGACCAGAGACAGTAGGGCAAATGATGACATTTTTGGGCATGACAGGATTTAGCGCAGATTGGATTGAAGAGTATGCTGAGAGTATAGCACCCTTAAGGAAGATGATGAAGGATGCCAGACATTCATGTTTAGGGAGTGCTTTACAGTGGAATGAAGAGGCCGTGACAGCTTTTAATACACTTAAATGAGCCCTGCTGTCGGCCTCAGCATTGGTCTTGCCTGATTACGACAAACCTTTTCACCTTTATTAGTCAAACAGGCAGACAGGATATGCAGCTGCGGTACTAATGCAGGAGGGGAGTGTAGGGAGAACAATGCAGCCAATTGCTTACTTTGCACCCAACTAGATGAAGTAGCTCAGGGCTATCCACTATGCTATCAGGGTTTGGTGGCTGCCTATTTAACGTATGAAAAAGCATCCTCAGTAACAATGGGTCATCCTATATACTCATCATAAGGTGGCAGAATTATTGGAGAAAGTGAAATTTGTCCTGACACCAGCTAGAATACTAGCATATTGGATGCTGCTGACATAACAATACAGAGGTGCACTACAAGGAACATAGCGGACTATGTCCCACTTGAGTATGAGGGAGAGCCCCATGATTGTATAAGGGAAGTGACTGCATTTGCCAGACTGAGGGCTGATTTACAGTCCAAGCCACTGCCTGATGTAGATAAGGAGGCTCTATTTGTGGACGGTTCTTGTTATAGGAATTATGATGGGAATCATGCAGGGTACTCGATTGTAAGACAGGACCAGTCCCAGTATAGGGCAATCAAACTGGAAACTTGCCCACAGCCGTGTTCAGTTGGCTGAACTTAAGGCATTGACGGCAGCCTGTGAAATGATGGAGGGTAAAAAAGCTGACATTTATACTGATTCAGCTTATGCACATGGGGTATGCCACCTGTTTGGGGCCGTGTGGAAGCAAAGAGGTTTTAAGAAAAGTAATGGGGATCCCATACAATACTGCCAGCAGATTGTAAAGTTGACAACTGCAATGATGAAGCCAAAGACACTAGCTATTATAAAGTGCTAAGCACAGAAAAGTCAGTGATACGGTGATAAGGGGTAATCAGGCAACAGATGAAGCGGCTAAGATAGCTTTGGGTTGTTCTTCATCTGTTATTGCGCCTCAGATGCAGATAGATCTAGAACCGACGATAGAGGACCTCATTGAAATACAGGGGAGGGCTACCCTGGCTGAGTAAACACTATGGAAGCAGAGGAGTGCTAGGCAGAATCAACAAGGTTTATGGATCGCAGAGGAAGGTCTATGGATAGCACCCACCCCGTTGTTGACAATTCTTATTTCAAAGGCACACGGATTGAATCAATGTGCATGAGGGGAAGTGCTGAGGAAGATAAAGCGGGGTGGTTTCTGGTCACCATACCTGCAGGCTTCAGTGGACTATTTATTGTCACAATGTGAGGTGTGTGCAAGTACAATATTAGGAAGGGGATAATGACCCCTATAGGACACATATTAGGAAGGGGATAATGACCCCTATAGGACACATACCAATGCCTGAAGGGCCATTTAAGCATTTAGTAATTGACTACGTGGACATGATAAAAAAGGGGCGCGGGAAAAGGTTAGTGGTGATTGATAGGTTTAGCCGATGGGTAGAAGCTGTCCCTTCCAAAGATGCAGGAGTTGGGACAGTAGTGAAATTTCTGACAAATGAAGTTATCCCAAGGTTTGGTATACTCTGACAAATGAAGTTATCCCAAGGTTTGGTATACCGTCGGAAATTAGTTTAGGCAATGGGTCCGCCTTCATTCAGAAAGTAGTTAGGTTGGTGCTGCAGCCCTTTGAGAATCAAACAGAGGTTTGGGTGCATGTATCATCCCCAGTCACAGGGTATGGTGGAAAGGATGAATGGGACATTGAAAGCCAAATGAAACAAGATCTGCGCAAGCACCAACCTTAATTGGGTTGATCTGCTGCCGCTGGTACTAATGAGTTATCACATGCAGACTAATCGCATGACCAATCTAACACCGCATAAGATGCTCACAGGTAGACCTATGCCAGTACCCAGGTGGAGAGGCCCAAATGGAGGGCCTAGCTTGGAGCGATTAAGCTTAGAACTTAAGCAATATATGCAGCAGCTAACTATGATACATGAGACTATCCACCTGCAGGAAACACAAAGGGACATGACACCTGTCAACGAGGAAGGACCTATTACACCCAGGGATTGGGCATATGTGCAGGTTTTTCGAAGATGCTGGAATGAGCCAAGGAGAGAGGGACCTTTCGTAGTGACTAAGGCATCACCTACTGCCATCCGAGTGTAAGGATGACACATATGGTACCACCTTAATCATTGTACTAAAGCTCTCCCACCAGCACAAACTAACTCTAACACTGAGGTAAGTGGAGCTGAGGCCAAAGAACTTGGACATGGGCAGGGCACACAGGAGGCTAGTACCCCTCAGCAGGGTTCCAAACAAGGTACAGGTGAAGTTCTTGGGGAGACTGATCATTCTGGAAGTGATTGTGATGGAGATGTGGAGCATAGCTCTCCTGGCAGTGGGGATGGGTGCTGCGCCTGATACCCCCTCTCTGATGCCAGGCCTGCATACTCAGACTTGGAGACCATTAATTTGGCAGACCTGGACTGGTAATGCCAGGGTCATTCAGGCTGGGAGGCAAAGAGTATTAGAAGTGCAGACCTTGCTGCCCTAACATGGGTACACGCCCGTGACAATCACTGGTATCAATGGGCAAACTATACGGCCGTAATGATGGCTAGACAGGATAGTTTTGTTCTTGTGTACTAAGGCAACCCCTTCATACTATGTTGTTGTCCCTATGCCCTATAACTCGACCACCTGTACTCAATGGAGTTTGCAGTACTCTAGCTGACCTCTTAATCCGGATGATTCATCAATTTACAGGCAATCCCATTGCCCCTTTTGGTGCCTCCTACTTCAGGCCTCTACGTTCTATCAGCACGATGATGTGGGCTAGCAGCACCTCCAATGGCGACCAGTAAGACTAATTACACATTCCCCGTGGTTGCTTTCAGGATATGGGAAGGGTTGAGTTTTGAATGCGTTAAGCGAAATGATTCAACACCTAGGCTATTTTAAGGGTCTTTGCGGGAATATGATTGAACTAGACGTGGACACCACATTTGGGGCTGATTTAAATTCTCAATGCATCCCACTGGCAGATACTTGGTGGCTGTGTGGTAAGAAATGAGGGTTGTGCCTGACGCTGCCTGCTGATTGGAGTGGTAGCTGTGCCCGTGTAATGCTCCTACACGAGGTAGTTATATCACACACACGCAGTTTGGCGTTACGTCACAGTAAGCTTTGCGCCAAACTAAGCGACGGGTATGTTCCTGATCCAACAATTCTGATTGATAGCATAGGACAGCCAAGAGGTATTCCTAATGAGTTTAAGGCCCGCAATGAGATTGCAGCGGGCTGGGAAGCTGTCATCCCAGAGATAGGGGTTAGCAAGAATTCTGAATGGATTAATTACATTTATTACAACCAGCAGAGATTTATCAATTATACTGATGATGCCCTTGTGGCCTTGGAAGAACAATTGGAAGCCACTACCAAAATGACATGGCAAAATAGACAGACCTTAGATTGGATACTGGCAGAAAAAGTCAGGGTTTGTGTGATATTTGGGGAACATTGCTGTACCTTTATACCTAACAACACTAGCTCTGGGGGAACTTTTACGAAAGCAATGGAAAAACTAAAGAATCTAAGATGGGAGCTAAAAGACAGTGTGGCGTTTTGTCATCAGGCTTTTGATTGGCTGAATAATATATTAGGATCTTGGAGAGCATGGTTTGTCAAGATTGGTCTCATTATAGGTGCAGTTTTAATTGCTGTTGTATCATCTTTTGGTGTGCTTTATCTTTTACCTTTTTAGTTCGCGTCACTACATGGCAGCTTGTGGTCATTTCAGCTACCCCAGGAAGTGCTTACTCCTCTGACGGAACCTGTCTGCTCTATTATTATGATCTGACAACCATCACGGTGCAAGGGATATGTCCACGTGGGGACGTTGATGATACTTCTGAAAAACGTGCAGGTCCTAGATTGTGAGGGATCTTGGGTCTTTTTTCCTGTTCTGGTTATTGGAGGACAGGTTTTTGGCCCAATGGACCACGGAAATGGAGGAAGAACCCTTTAAGTCTCAGACTCTGAAAATTATTTAGTCCATGTTGGGACTAAGGCTGAGCTTATTGTCTTCTTTCTCTGGGTGAGACCAGTAGGTCTCAAAAGAAGGAATATGGAAAATAAAGAACATGAAAGCATGGGAAGGGTTAAAGCATGAAGACCACTGGCAATCTGTGGAAGGCAGGATGGGATAACCATAGTGGAACATTCTTACACCAATTAGCAGAGTAAGGTTAAGGCTGAAAGGTCACTATGGCGTGATGAGATAACACAAGTAATAAAGCAAGTTTCTCTGTTAAGTGTTATTATGACAGGATTGGGACAACAAATATTTTGGACATGACAGTAAAATATCTAATTAATAGTTAGTAGAGTCAGCTTGAGACAGGAGACTATTGTGACAAATGGAATAGCTAAATTTCTGTCATGACAGGTTAGTCTGGAATTGAAGATCACTAGCACAGTTAGCAATAAATATCTAACCGTGATATTAGAATAATATTAAGTAGAATGTACAACTAAAGAGATAATGGGAACTAACATCACTGGTTTATTGTGTAGTTAGAGTAAGGTACTTTGATTAATATAGTTGGACATGCTGATAAGCTAACAGAAACATGATAAAAAAGATATAAAATTCCACGGACACTGAGGTTCATGGGCATTCAACAATCTGTTTTCTCAGCGTCACGGTTTTTGTTTGCTATTTCTTGAAGAACTCTCTGCGTCTCCTGGTGGTTCTCTATATTTTCTCCACAACAGCAGTTAAGAGTCAATCCTTGAAAGTGGAGTTGCAGCTAGACAGGGTGATGAAGAGGTGTTTGGTTTGCTTGCGTTCATTGGCCAAACATTGAGTAGAGTAGTTGGGATATCATGTTGTGGCTATACATGACATTGGTGAGGACACTTTTAGAATACTGCTTACAATTCTGGTCACCCTTCTGTAGGATAGATATTGTTAAACTTGAGAGGGTGCAGAAAAGATTTACAAGGATGTTACCAGGACTGGAGGTTTGGTTTATAGGAGTGGCTAAATAGCCTGGGCATTTTTTCCCCTGGAGCAGAGGCTGAGGAATGACCTTGTAGAGGTTTGTAAAATCATGAGTGGCATGGATAGGGTGAATAGACAAGGTCTTTTTCCTCAGATGGGGATGTTCAAAACTAGAGCGCATAGATTTAAGGTGACAAAGGAAAGATTTTAAAAATAATCTGAGTTGTAACATTTTCACACAGAGGGTGGTGAATGCATGGAATAAGCTGCCAGAAGAAGGTTAGATTCCCTACAATGTGGAAACAGGCCCTTCGGCCCAACAAGTCCACACTGACCCTCTGAAGAGTGGCCCACCCATTTCCCTTTGACTAATGCACCTAACACTATGGGCAATTTAACATGGCCAATTCACCTAAGCTGCACATCTTTGTGACTGTGGGAGGAAACCAGAGTATCCAGAGAAAACCCACACAGACACGGGGAGAATGTGCAAACTCCACACAGACAGTCGCCCGAGGGTGGAATCGAACCTGGGATCCTGGTGCTGTGAGGTAATAGTGCTAACCACTGAGCCACCATGTGGAGGCTGGTACAATTACAATGTTTAAAAGTAACTTGGAAAAGGAAGGGTTTAAAGGGATGTGGGCCAAATACTGGCAAATGGGACTGGGTCAGATTGGGATGTCTGGTTGGTGTAGATGGATTGGACCAAAGGGTCTGTTTCCATTCTGTATAACTCATTGCTGTAGGTCTAGAATCACATGTAGACCATCCAGGTAAGGATAGCAGATTTCCTTCCCTGAACCAGTTGTGTTTTGAGATCACCAGATGAACTACAGCCAATGAACTAGTGACTCAAGAATGTGGCTCATCACCACCAGCTTCAGGACAATTGGGGACAAACAGCAAATGATTGCCTTGCCGTAAGTATCTCTCTGATTTGCACCCCACCCTCACATTCAACTGATCCACCTCTGACTCCTCTATTCCCTTCTTCAACATCTCTGCTTCCATTTCTGGAGATAGGCTGGCTACCAATAATCACTAGAAGCCCACTGGCTCCCACAGTTACCTGGGCTATACATCCTCACATCACATTTACTGTAAAGACTCTATTCCATTCTCCTAGTTTCTCTGTTTCCATTGCATCAGTTCTGATGATGCTATCATCCACAAGAAAGTGGCCTCTGAATTGTCCACCTTCTTCCTCAACTGAGGATTCCCCATGACTGCGGTTGACAGGGTCTCAGCCATGACCAACCCATTTCCTGCACTGCAGCCCTCATTCCCTTCTTCCCTCCCACAACACCAATAGGATCCCCCAAGTCCTTACTTCATGCCCAAAATGTCTCCACATCCAAAGGATCATTAGTAATCATTTATTCACCTCCAATGGGATGCCATCACCAGACACACACTTTCCCCTCCCCTTCCTCTGCATTCTGCAAGGACTGTTTCCTCTGGGACACCTTAGTCTACTCCTCCCCACACCCTCATGGAAAATACTCTTGGAATTGTAGAAGGTGAACATCTGCCTCTTTACATCCTCCCTCCTCACTATCCAAAGGCGCAGGCACATACAAGACTGAAGCAGTGATTTATTTGTACTTCACTCAATCTGCTCAAAATGTGGTTTCCTCTATATTGCAGAGACAAAATACAGGTTGGGTGTCTTCTTTGCAGAACATCTATGTTTTGTCTGCAAAAATGACCCTGAACTTCCTATTGCCTGCTACTTTAACACCCCATCAGGTTTCCAAATCAACATCACTGTCTCAGAGTTGCTGCAGTGCTCCGGTGAAGCTCAGCACAAGCTGGAAGAACAGCATCTAATTTTCTGCTTGAAAGTGCAGCCTTCTGGGCTCAATATCAAGTTCAATAATTTTAGGGCCTGAGTACCTCCTTCCTAGTCCTTAACCCAATCTTCACTCATGAGACCTTGTCATCACATGGACTACTAACACAACCAACTCATTGTCAAACACTAATGGACCCCATTAGCAGCTATTGATTTCCCCAGGCTGACAATTATCCATTGCTTTGTCTGCCCAATTGCTGCTTTCTCTCTCTGAGCACCATCTCTATTTATTGTTTAATCCTCCCCTTTCCCCCCACCCATCTGCAGCATATATACCAAACATTTCCTAGCTACAAACATTTCTAAAGAAAGGTCACTGCACCCAAAACATTAAATCTGCTTTCCCTCCACAGATGCTGCCAGACATACTGAGTTTTTTCAGCAATTTGTATTTATGTTTTTTTTATCATTGTTCAGTCTGTAATTACCATCTGTGGTTGTTGCAGTGGAGTTGACAGAGATTGCAGGAGGTCATGTTGTTGACAAATATTACATTTTATTGAATATTATCATCTAACTATATACAGGATAAATCTCTACACAAGGCTGTTAGCAGGAATCATCTCGCAATAGTTTTGATAATGTTCTAACATATATGACTGATACCAATTTTCCTATCTACATGAAGTGAAATGAGTCAATGTTCAATAACTCAAAATTCTAACTGTGTTGAAATTGTCAGCCACTGCCACCGACCAGAATAGCAAATCCAATAGAAGGATGACCATGATAAATCCAAATTCTGTATCGATAATTTTGGATTGGCCAAACTCTTTCAGCCTATCATGTGACTATACCAACCAGAACAAAGTTTGGCCACACTTCAGTGTGAAATCATGTTTAAGCCATCATTTAAATTCAAGATCTTTCAATGAAACCCTGCAATATGTCCAGACCCGAAAGAAAATTAGAAGTGTTTACTTTGGAGACAAAGTGAAATTAGTACAGCAAGTGAAAACCTTGGCATAAACCAAAAGGTGGATATTAGTATGAGTGGGAGGATGCATCAGTGAGTTTTTCAATTATTCTGAAACACAAGGTGAACTTCTTGAAACAGTTTGACAAGCAACTGAGATGAGGAAGAGTTTCTTCACTCAGAGTTATGAACCTATCGAATGCTCTACCACAGAAAGCTGGTGGAGCCAACTTGTTATATTCAAGAGGGAGCTGAATGTGGCCCTTATGGCTAAAGATTCAAGGGGCATGGAAGAAGGTGGGAGTGGGATGCTGAAATTGCATGATCAGCCATGATCATATTGAACGGTGATGGAGGCTCTATGTTAAGCAATCAATCTCTCCAACCAAAAGGAAGATGAGTTAGTACTGATGTCAAGAATGCTGTGGCAATATGCCTCAAGGAGGTTCAAGAAGAGAATGTTCATATCTCCAGTCCAATCCTGCAGGAAAAGAAGGTGGGCTTCAAGAAATGGATGGCTGAAACAATTCATGAAAAGGCACAGCATCATCTAATGCACGGTAAGCAGTGAGGCTACAGACATTATGGCAACAATCACAAGTGATTGGCAACATCTCAAATATGCATTTCCCAAAGGGGCATTTATAATGTGGATGAAATCAGGCTGGTTTACTGACCTTTATAATATTGCTCTTTAGTGCTTAAAAACAATGCAATTGTGCAAAGTGAAGCAGGGATAGTATCACTACTAAGGTCTGGAAAATTATTTAAGAAAAAAATCCATCTTTGCTTCTTGTGATGGGAAAGTCCAAGAATTCACACTCATTTTCAAATGACAAGATTCTAACCACAGTGTCAGGATAGCAAAACAGACATGGATTTATAAAGTGGACAAAAATGTATCAAAAAGAGAAACAGAAAATTATTACGACAGACAACTGGCCCATACAACACACTGGCCTCAACAGCACCAAACTGACATTCTTGCCTCTCAACACCAAAGCCGAGCATCAGCCCATGGACTGGGGGATGATATGGAAAAAGTAAAGCTATAGAGAGTAGTTGGCCTCTTAGGTTCTTGAGGCCTTTGATTAAAAAGCAGGAGTACAACACAACTGTTTTAGAGATGATGTTTTTGATGAAGGTGGTGTGGAAAATAATGATGGAAAACACAATTGCCAACTGCTTCCACCACACTGCATTCAAACAGCTTATAACGCCATAAAATACTGAGACCGAGGAGGAGCAGGATGGGGCTAACTAAACCAAGGATTGAAGGCTAGTGTGGAAATTCCAGCAGACAGCAGAAACCAGAGGAACCTTACACTATGGAGGATGACAACTGAAGACAGCACACTAAGCAGTAAAAGATTAATGAGATTTTCTGGAGCTAACATTTTTCAATACATTTTGCTGTCAGGCTATTGTAAGTAAGAATAAGTAATAAAATTAAGATATTCTTCTATATATTTATTGTGTCACTATGTTTTCACTTTTGACCAGATTTAATAGGAAAATCAGGTTGCATAGGAATTGCCTCAACTATCTCAAATCTCTGCTTGACATAAACTTATGAACAGGCCTCCTGTATCTCAATTTATCATGATCTCGCTATAATAACATTAACCCTTGGTAGTATTTCAGTGCAAGCAATATCACAAATACCTGCAAGAGGACAAGATCAATCCATTTGCCTAATTTTAACTGAATGTGTAACAATACCAAATTGAAATCCTTCTTAAAATCATCTCCAAATGATTTATTTGCTCAGTCTTTCACTCATTTCTTTTCCTAACACCTGTTCGAATTCTTGAAATTACACCCAGGAAAATTATTTAAGAAAAGAATCCCATTTGGTGTTATTTTTCTATTTGTATCTCATATTTACAATTATTTATTTTTAAATGCATACAATAATTACATTGTATTACCTTTTTATCTCATTCATGAGCCCTGGAGAACTGTACAAGCAAAACAAAAATCATTATATCTTTAAAACATAGATCAAATGTTCCCATTTGATCCCAGTTATTATCTTGGTTTATATTAAGAGACTTTATCTTTCCCTAAATTACCTCACAGATTGTACTTATATTCATTTTGTTCAAATTCGACCTAAATATAAAATTGGTGAACTGAAAGTCTTGTCAATTTTACATCTTCACAGCTTTATCATTGGAATTGTCCTTTCTTTAAAATGCATACTTTGACATCTTCTTTAATTTCAGGATGGTTGAAACAGCACCTCATATTGATGTAACTTGATCAATTCAAATTTGGAAAGAAGTAATAGCCACATTTGATGGCTGTACATGATGTTTTATATTAGGGACAAAAAAAAACGTTTTTAACTATTTGAGGTAACTTTCATAATTTCCGTCCTTGTCGATGTTCTGATGGAAGATAAGTAATCCTAAATAGTTCATTTCCTCACCTTTGATATGAAAAGTCCTCAGTCCTAATCATCACCAAACTGTGTCAACTGACAACTGTCAATGTCTGGAGTTAAGTTTTTAAATTCTCAAAGCTGCTGGATATGTTGATGCATCACCAACATCCATGTAGTCCAGAAAACTATGGTCTCTTTTTTAAAAACAGGAGAACAGCAATCCCAATGTCATCCTATTCAGCAGTCCAAAGGGTTAATTTGTTTTTCTGTTTTTTATTCTGTCTATCATCATGGAGAAATGTGCAACCAACTGAAAGAATTCAAAAGCTAACAATACCTAAAATGTTTACATTTAACAGAAGTTATTACTTCATGAATGGACATTATCATGAGTGTCATCATCATTTGTGGTCTCTTGTAGATAAGGATGACTCTCTTTCACTCTCAGAGTCAGCCCATAAGAGGCTGAACTGACTGATGTGGCTACTGCATGCTCTGTTACACTTGGGGCAGAGGTGGTTGCAGGAAAGGGTGGATGGGGATTGGTATAGCAGCGCGCTCCTTCCACTGTTTTCACCTGACTTCCGCTTTTTCCTGACAGTGAGTTGTGAGGTGCTTGACATCTTACCAGATACTCCTCCTCCATTTTGTACAGTGTTAGACCGGTGATTCCCATGTGTCTGTGAGAATGCTGCACTTTACCAGTAAGGCCTTGAGCACTTGCTCTGTCTGCCTGGGGCTTGCCTGCCTTTTTGAAGCTGGGAATACAGCACCTGTTTGAGGAGTATCGTGTCAGTCATGTGGACGACGTACCCAGCCACTGTAGCCTCAAAGATGGTCAGTGCCTCGATGCTAGGGATGTTAGCCTGGTCAGGGAGGCTTGTATTGGTGTGTCTTTCTTCCCAGTGGATTCACAGGATCTTGTGCAGGCAGCATTGGTGGTATTGCTCTAGCACCTTGAGGTGTCTGTTGTAGAGAGTTGATGTCTCAGTGCCATGTAGGAGTGCTGGAACCATCACAACTCTGTGAACCACAGTCTTGATGTCGGATCTGATGTTGTCATCCTTGAACACCCTTTTCCTCAGGCAGCCCCAAAGAGTGCACAGCACACTCGATACCTTCATCAAGAGCTGCTTTGGCCAACATGACACTCCCGAGCTATTGGAGGTGATCAGCACTCTCTAAAGCCTCCCCGTGGGCCAAAATGATTGGGGGTTCACTCCACAATGCCAGGCCAGGTTGGAAGAGCAACTTTGTCTTACGGATGTTCAAGGTAAGATACATGCTCTCATATCTCTCCATACAGGTGCTGACGATAGTCAGGAGTACATCCTCTGAGATTGCATATACACAAGCAAGATCAGCTTGATGACACTTGGTTAAGTAGACTTTGGTTTTGGCTTGAAGGCAGCTAAGGTTGAATAAATTCTCACAGGTTCTATAATTGAGCTCCACACCACGGGAGAGCTTTTTGGTAGTGAGTGTAGGAGGTTGAGAGGTAACCATATAGATGTTTAAAAGATCATGGGGATCATAGATAACGTGAATGGCAGCTGTCTTTTCCCTACAGTGGGGCATTTCAAGATTTGGGGGCACATTTTTAAGTTGGGAGGAGAAAGTTTTAAAAAAACATGAGGACAATTTTTTTTTTTTACACAGTGAGTGGTTCGTGTGTGGGAGCAGAAGTGATGGATGTAGGTATTGTTGCAATGTTTAAATGGCATTTGAATAAGTTCATGAATAAGAAACAGTTTGGAGTGATACGGCCCAAGTGCAAGCAGGTTGGATTAGTTTAGTTTAGGATTATGGTTGGCATGGAACAGTTGAATCGAAGGGTCTGTTTCAATCCTGCATGATATGATATTAGAAGTAGGAAAAATAGCACTGCTGTTGGTGGGAACAGGTAATCCCTTTTGCATTTTAAAGATAACAAATTCAGAAATCATCAACAAATGATCATTTCAATCACACAGCTTCTTACAACTTGAGTAGACTTTCTTTTAAAAATAGCCAATCAAAATAAATAATATCACATTTACAAATGCTTCAGCTTTATGCAAAGAGCCTGATTTGGATATATTTAGAAAAAAAAATCCAGTTCTCTCTTTTATTTGTGTCCAAGTATAAGTAACGAAGATAAATTAATATTATTGATTATTTATGCACACTTAGCAGTTAAAGTTCAATAGGAAATGTTTAAGAATCAAATTAAGTACTAAAGTAATTAAAATAGAGATGACAGACCAGGCGATGTGTTTTAAATGCATAATGTGACAACCTAGATTACAACATGGCAGGTACTCATGTCATTCAGCCAACGTTGTCTATCTTATACGTTGCAGGAAAGGATGCCCGGAGGCATGGTACATTGGGGAAACCGAGTAAAGGCTATGACAACGGATGAATGGGCACCGCAGAACAATCAACAGACAGGAGGGTTCCTTCCCAGTTGGGGAACACTTCAGTGGTCCAGGACATTCAGCCTCGGACTTTCGGGTAACCATCCTCCAAGGTGGACTTTGGGACAGGCAGCAGAGAAAAGTGGCTGAGCAGAGGTTGATAGCTAAGTTCGGTAACCATAGGGAGGGCCTCAACCAGGACCTTGGGTTCATGTCAAATTACAGGTGACCACCATTGCACTATATATACACAACACAGACACTCCTACACACACACAGGCACTCCTATACACACACACACACACACACACACACACAGACACATACACCCACACACACCTTTACAGACACACACACTCCCACACATGCACACCCTCACAGACTTAAGATACTCTGCACTCACTACGCACACACACATACACTTTCTCACACTCACAACCCCCAACCCAGACAGACAGACACACACACACACACACATAGACCCACATGCACAAATATATTTTGTGGGGTGAATTTGTACTTGCAGGGTTACATTGTACTTTGCTCAAAGATAAAGACCCACATGCACACATATATTTTGTGGGGTGAATTTGTACTTGCAGGGTTACATTGTACTTTGCTCAAAAACTGCATGCATTCATGTAGAACTCTGAGCTCAAAAACTGCATGAATTTATGTAAAACTCCGTTATCTCACTTTTTAGATTAGAATCAATCTAAACATCATGGCATAGACAGAGAACACAGGGGGCTAACACCTTCAACATATTGTCTAGCTATCACCATTGTTAACAGCTAACCCGAGAATGCAACTATTTTAAAAAAAGATTTTATGATTTACACATGAAAAAAGTGAAACTATCACTGTATTCTAACAGATGAAAGGCTTAACAGACAATCAATTTTTCAATGTATAATTTCAGTTACATCACACTGTAAATTTTTGCTATAAATTCTGTGTTAGGATTGAGCCCTCCACTACCACCTGATGAAGGAGCGTCACTCCGAAAGCTAGTGTGCTTCCAATTAAACCTGTTGGACTATAACCTGGTGTTGTGTGATTTTTAACTAGATTACAACAGGATCTTGATCAGAAGGGCCAATGAGTTGAGAAGTGGCAGATAGAGTTTAAATCAGATAAATGTGAAGTGCTGCTTCATATTTGGGAAAGCAATTCTTAGCAGGACTTATACACTCAATGGTAAGGTCCTTGGGAGTGTTGCTGAACAAAGAGACTTTGGAGTGCAGATTCATAGCTCCTTGAAAGTGGAGTCGCAGGTAGGTAGGATAGTGAAGACGGTGTTTGGTCTGCTTTCCTTTATTGGTCAGAGTATTGAGTACAGGAGCTGAAAATGTGTTGCTGGAAAAGCGCAGCAGGTCAGGCAGCATCCAGGGAACAGGAGCCTTGAAAGCGGAGTCACAGGTAGAAAGGATAGTGAAGCAGGGAGGTCATGTTGCGGCTGTACAGGACATTGGTTAGGCCACTTTTGGAATGTTGCGTGCAATTCTGGTCTCCTTCCAATCGGAAAAATGTTGTGAAACTTGAAAAGGGTCAGAAAAGATTTACAATATGTTGCCAGGGTTGGAGAATTTGAGCTACAGGGAGAGATTGAACAGGCTGGGTCTGTTTTTCCTGGAGCTTCGGAGGCTGGGGGGTGACCTTAGAGAGGTTTATAAAATCATGAGGGGCATGGATAGGGTAAACAGACAAGGTCTTTTCCCTGGGGTGGGGAGTCAGAACTAGACAGCATAGGTTTAGGGTGAAAGGGGAAAGAAATAAAAGAGACATAAGGGGCAACATTTCACGCAAAGGGGGTATGTGTATGGAATGAGCTGCCAGAGGAAGTGATGGAGACTTGTACAATTGCAACAATTAAAAGGCACCTAGATGGATATATGAATAGGAAGGACTTGGTGGAATATGGGCTGGGTGCTGGCAGGTGGGACTTGATGGGTTGGGATATCTGGCCAGCATGGACAATTTGGACCAAAGGGTTTGTTTCCGTGTTGTACATCCCTATGACTCTAGTGGATCCATTGTGGTTCATAGTGACCATATCTGTAACAAGTGTTGGTTGCTTGAGAAAATCTAGCTTCGGGTTGATGTGTTGGGAGTCTGAACTTCAAACACTGTGACACATCAAGAAGGGGAGAGTTACCTGGATGCTGTGTTTCAAGAGGCAGTCACATCCCTTAGATTAACTACCTCAAATTTGGTCATTGGTCAGAGACAGGACGGTGTGACTACCAATGAGAAGATAGAGGGATTCAGGAGGTAGTGCTGAAGGAACCTCAGCCCTTGAGCTTAACTAGAAGGAAGTGAGGACTGCAAATACTGGAGATCAGCATTGAAGAGTGTGGTGCTGGAAAAGCACAGCCATTCAGGTAGCATCCTAGGAGCAGAAGAATCAACATTTTGAGCATAAGGTCTTCATCAGGAATGAGGGGGTGGGCAAAGGAGGCTGAGACATAAATGGGAAGAGGTGGGACTGGGAGGAAGGGAGCTGGGAATGTGATAACTGGATGAAGGTGGGGGTGAAGGTGATAGGTCAGAGAGGAGGATGGAGTGGATAGGTGGGAAGATAGATGGACAGGTCGGACAGTGCTGAGTTAGATTACATTAGACTAGATTCCCTACAGTGTGGAAACAGGCCCTTCGGCCCAACCAGTCCACACCGACCCTTTGAAGAGTAACCCACCCAGACCTATCTCCCTCTGACTAATACACCTAACACTATGGGCAATTTAGCATGATCAATTCACCTGACCTGCACATCTTTGGATTGTGGGAAGTAACGGGAGCACCCGGAGGAAACACACGCAGACACAGGGAGAACATGCAAACTCCACACAGGCAGTCGCCCAAGGTTGGAATCGAACCTGGGACCCTGGTGCTATGAGGCATCAGTGCTAACCACTGAGCCACCATGCCGCCCCAAAATTGGAAAGTTGGATCCGAGATAAAGTCGGGGGAGGGGAAATGAGGAAACTGGTGAAATCCACATTGATCCGGTGTGGTTGGAGGGTCCCAAGGCAGAAGATGAGGCATTTTTCCTCCAGGCATTGGGTGGTTAGAGTTTGGTGATAGAGGAGGCCCACTTCCTGGACCTCTCCATCTTCATTTCCAGCGACCAACTCAACATGGACATCTACTACAAACTCACTAATTCGCACAGCTACCTGGACTACACATCCTCCCATCCTGCCTCCTATAAAAACTCTATCCCTTATTACCAACTCCTCCACCTTTGCCGCATCTACTCCAGGAGGATCAATTCCACCATAGAACATCCCAGATGGCCTTCTTCAAAGAGTACAATTTCCCCTTCCACTTGGTCGACGATGCCCTCCAGTGCATCTCCTCCACTTCCCGCACCTTCGCCCTTGAACCCCACCCCTCTAATCAGAAAGTGGATAGAACATTCCCAGTCCTCACCTTCCACCCCACCAACCTCCGGATGCATTGCACTTTCCTCTGCCATTTCTGCCACCTACAAACAGACCCCACCACCATGGATATATTTCCCTCCCCACCCTTACCTGCATTCCGGAGAGACCAATCCCTCCATGACTCCTTTATAAGATCCACGCCCCCCTACAAGCCCACCCTCTATTCCCAGCACCTTCCCCTGCCACTGCAAGAAGTGCAAAATCTGTATCCAAACCTCCCCCTTCAACTTAGTCCAAGGCCCTAAAGGATCCTTCCACAGCCAACAGAGATTTACCTGTACTTCCACACACACCATCTACTGTGTCAGTTGCTCTCAATGTGGTCACCTCTACATTGGGGAGGCAGGATGCCTACTTGCAGAATGTTTCAGAGAACATCTCTGGGACACATACACTAAATAACCCCATCGCCCTGTGACGAATACTTCAGCTTACCTTACCACTCTGCCAAGGACATGTAAGTCCTGGGCCTCCTCCACCGCCAAATACTAGCCACCCGATGCCTGGAGGAAGAACACCTCATCTTCCACCTTGGGACCCTCCAACCACACGGGATCAATGTGGATTTCACCAGTTCTCTAATTTCCCTTCTCGCCCCCTTATTCCAAAACCAACCTTTCAACTCGGCACTGCCCTCTTGAACTGTCCTACTTATCTATCTTCCTTTCTACCTATCCACTCCACCCTCCTCTCCAACCTATCACCATTATCCCAACCTTTATCTACCTATCACATTCCCAGCTACCTTCTCCCCAGACCCACCCCTCTACCATTTATCTCTCAGCCCCCTTGGGCCACCCCCTCATTCCTGATGAAGAGCTTATGCTCGAAACATTGACTGTCCTGCTCCTCAGATGCTGCCTGACCGGCTGTGCTTTTCCAGCAGCACACTCTTTGACTTTGAGCTTATCTCACAGGTTTGAGATTCTTATTCCCTATGTGGATGAGAGTGGGGGTTTGAGTGAACTGATCATAGTACCATGTTACAGGGAACCAATCAAGAGGGAGGAGAAAATAAAAATGTCATTCTAATCTGGGATAGTACATTCAGGAGAATAGATATCATTCTTTGTGGCCAGGAATAAGCATGCTGAAGGCTGTGTAGCCTGTCTAGTGCCCAGGTTCAGGAAATCTCACTTGGAGTGCAAGGAGAAAGGAGAAAGTTGTTGTGGTACATGTAGTTACCATTGATTTAGATAGTAAAAAGATAAAGGTTCTGCTGAGGGAACATGAGGAGTTAAATTAAAAAGAAAAACCAAACAGGTAATAATCTCTGGAGTCATGAACAAATTGGCACCGGTTCAACAAGAATTAAAAGGTAAAGACATGGCTCAAAGATTGTTGTGGGAAAAATGGCTTCATAATTCATGGGACATTGGCACCAGTTCTAGAGAAAGAGGGAACTGTTCTGATGGAATGGGCTCTGCCTGAATCATGTTGGGATCAGAGACCTAGCAAATTGCATAACTGAGGCTGTGGGTAGGACTTGAAACTAAATATTTGTGGGGGAGAGTTCAGTTGCAAGGAAAATGTTAAAGGGGTGGGAGAGCTCAGCAGAGGTTATTAAAATTTCCAGAACAAATAATCGGACTTAGTATGGAAAAACTCAGGAATCGAATTTCAGGCACAACTGAGAAAGGGGGAAGTAAATGCAGGATTGAAGGTGTTGGATTAAATGCACATATTATATAAAACAAGGTTAATCGGTTAATAATGCAGACTGAAATTGGCAGATATGATGTTGTGGGTCTTAGTGATATGATGCAAGGGGATTAGGGCTGGGAACTAAATACTTTACGATCCAAGTTCTATTGAAAGGACGGGCAGATGTGCAGAATGGGCAGAGTTGCCTTGTTAGAAAGAAATAAAATTAAATAGATAGCAAATGGTAATAAAGAGTAAGAAGGCGTAGGTGGATAGAGTTAAAGAGCCATAAAGTGAAAAGGACTCTGATGGGAGTGGTATACAGGCCTCCTGGCAATAGGGAGAAAGAAAATAAAGCAGAAAATAGAAAAAAATATATAAGAAAAGCATTATTACAGTAGTCATGGAGGACCTCAATATGCAGGTGGACTGGGAAAAACAGATTGGTAGATGATCTCAAGAAGAATAATTTGTAGAATGCCTATAAAATGGCTTTGTTGAAGTAGTTTGTGGTTGAAACAACTAGGAAACAGGCAATTCTTTATTTGGTGATGTGTTCTAAGGAAGGCATGATTAGGGGGCAGTGACAATAATATAATAGATTTTACCCTGCAGTTTGAGGGAGAGGAGGTAATGAACAAGTTTAACAAAGGGGAGCCAGTCGACGTAATCTATTTGGACATCGAGAAGTTATTTGACAAGGTGTCGCCAAATCAGGTAAGAGCCCATGTTGTTAGGGGCAAGGTACTGGTATGGACAGGGGATTGGCTGACTGACAGAAAGCAGACAGTAGGGATACGGGTGTTTTTAAGATAGCAGCTGCTGAGTAGTGGAGTTCTGCAGTGGTCTATATTGGGACCACAACAATTTATGTTATAGCTTAACAATTTGGATGAAGAAACTGAGAGTACTGTTGCTAAGTTTGCAGATGACACAAAGGTAGGTGGAGGGACATGTAGTTTTGAGGAATTGGGGAAGCTGCAGAAGTTCTTAGACAGATTCAGAGAGTGGATAAAGAAGTTGCAGATGAAATAGCATGTGGGAAAGGGTGAGGTTATGTTGTTTTTATTCATCTAGAGGTCGAGGGCCTTTATTGCCCATCCAAGAGGACAGCCACATTGCTATTGGTCCAGAGTCACATGTAGTCTAGACCAGGTAAGGATGACAATTTCTTTTGCTAAAGGACATTAGTGAATCAGATGGGCTTTTCCTACAATTAGCAATGGTTTCATGGTTACTAGACTCTTAATTTCAGATATTTACTGAATTCAAATACCACCGTCTACCATGGCAGGATTCAAAGCTGGGTCCCCAGAACATTACCTGGGTCTCTGGATTAATAATCCTGTGATAATATCACAAGGCCATCACCTCACCCCAAATTATGTACTTTATTAGAGGCATTGACTGTTTTCTAAATGAGAATAGGCTTTGGAAATCTGCAGCACAAAGAGACTTGGGAGTCCTGGTTCAGGATTGTCTTAAGGTTAACATGCAGTTTCAGTTGGCAGTTAGGACAGCAATACAATGTTCACATTCATTTCAAGAGTGATTGGAATACAAGAGCAGAAGTGAACTGCTGAGGCTCCAAAAGGCTCTGGTCAGACTACATTTGGAATATTGAGAGCAGTTTTGGACCCCATATGTAAAGCAGGACATCTGAGGAACAGTTGAGTACTTTCGGTGTCAATAGATTTTAGAAGAATGGGGGCTGGTGGGGGGGGGGGGAAATCAGATTGAAACTTACAGAATACTGAGAGGTCTGGATAGAGTGGTATGGAGAAGACGTTTCCACTAGTCGGAGAAACTAGGACCTGAGGCCACAGCCTCAGAGTGAAGGGATGACACTTTAGAACTGAGATGAGGAGGAATTTCTTCAGCTGGGGATGGTTAATCTGTGGAACTCATTGCTGCAGAGAGCTGTGGAGGTCAAGTGATTGAGTATATTTCAGATAGATTGGTTCTTGATTGATTAAGGGATCAAGGGTTACAGGGAGAAGCCTGGAAACCTTGCAGCCTTCAAGAAATATTTCAATGAGCACTCGAAATATCATAAGTTCAAGGAAGTGGAACAAGTGCAGGAAATTGAGATTAGCATGCCTGTCGTTGTAATTATGTCAGGGCAGACTCAATGGGACAAAGGGCCCTTTCTGCACTGCATGACTCTATAACACTTTGAAAGTTGCACCTTGTTAGGAAGCTCACTTCATTTGAGCTTGTCTGTCTGATTCAGTGTCTCTGCTGGGTTGGTGAACTCCACATCATGTCAAGCTGCTGCTTCACATTGAATCTGGAAACTTTCACCCATCACTTGCAAATAGATTTTGATGAAAATGTTCACAAGTAGTGTCAATTTCAGGCACCCTTTCTAGATCTGAGCATAGTATTACTCAATTTGGTGTCAATACACTGGATGCAAATGTAAACAGCTTTCTTTTTCCATTTTCCAGATATCTCCAAATCCTGTTTCACTGGCACCACAATGCAAGAAGATTTCATTATTGGCATCATAGTATTTCAGAATTGATGACTCTACTACTAGTTGCCTGATTTTAGTAAACACTGCTTCTAGTTACATGTCCATCACTGCACATCCTTGAATGCAAGGTAGCATAATGGTTCACTCTCTGATGACATACGTAAGAGATGCCCGTATATGAGAGACACAAGATGACTGCAACCTAAGCTGTCCCACCAGTCGTGCAAAAAATTACTGACAATTGATTAAACAGAATTAAAAGACTGTTCCAGCATTTAACTAAGTCACCATGGTACCTTTGAGAAGGCAAAAGGGAGCCTTGCACAAACGATAGCTGCAAGAAGATTCATTAGAGACAGTTTAATAAGAAAATGTCCAAGTACAGAATGGAGTTAGTTAGGGCAAGGGTGTTAATCACCCCAGAAGCCTGTTGGCTGAGCTCATCATGCAGTTGTGAAAACAGCAGATAAAGATATTTTGCAGTAGTTAGTTGTTTCTTTGAAGTTATTCAAAATATTAATAAATACGTTCTAGTTAAAAATTCTTCAGATAATCAAAGAGGTAGATTTCAATGTAATAATAGATACACATATATATATATATATAAAAACAGAATACACTGATCACTAAAAAGCATTAGGGGAAAAGATTCAAACATAGATGTGAAAGTTAATTACTCTCAGGAAACATTTCCTTATCACTGAAGAGATGCATGGTGTATTCTGTAAGAAATTGCTCACAACTCAGTAGCTAAAGAGTGCTAACAGTAGAGGTAGCTATAAAATTTTACATATTAGATTAGATTACAGTGTGGAAACAGGCCCTTCGGCCCAACAAGTCCACACCAACCCGCCGAAGCGAAACCCACCCATACCCCTACATTTACCCCCTTACCTAACACTACAGGCAATTTAGTATGGCCAATTCACCTGACCCTGCACATCTTTGGATGGTGGGAGGAAACCGGAGCACCCGGAGGAAACCCACGCAGACATGGGGAGAACGTGCAAACTCCACACAGTCAGTCGCCTGAGGCGGGAATTGAACCCGGGTCTCTGGCGCTGTGAGGCAGCAGTGCTAACCACTGTGCCACCGTGCCGCCCACTAAGTTTATAACTAAGTTTATAATAGAAATTAATATTATGAATATCATAGCAGTTAGTTAGAACCAACTGTCTTTTGTATTTTTTTGTGTATAATAATTAGAACAGTAGGAAAATATGAGTAGTAACAGAATTTGATTTTGATAGCAAATTAATACAATGAACAGCTGAATTAAAGCAGACCTTAGAGATTAGCAAGACTGGGACAAGTCTGAAGGAGTACAGCCAGTGATTTTGGAATGCAAGTTAATAGGATGCACGGAAGGATCCCAAGACCTGGAGATGACAATGTCTATTAAACACTATGAGATCATGGGAACCTAGGGCTGTCGAACTGGAGTGTCCATCATTGATTAGGTGTTTCACAGGTTTGGATTTATGGAATAAGGGGAACATAGTGACCATGTTATATGTGATTATTGTAGCTCAAAACGGTCAAATATATTGTATCTATAAAAACCAAAGCGTCATTAACTTCTCTTCCAATCTGATCTGAAGATTAATGCGATAACTGAGTCCTCACGTCGAGGTCAGATTGGGGGGAGTCTATGGGCCTCTCCCTATATGATCTGATGACTGCCTAAATAAAGACTGCCACATGCCTGAATTCTGCCTGCCTCCTGATTCTTTGTCCTCGGTAAGGGGTTTCGCTCTTACAACATACAAGGCAAGAATTTTGTGAAATAATTGTCAGAGACTGTTATGCGTATGCGTATTTGCTCTGCTTGTTAAGCCAGTCTGTCACAGTTTTGTAATTTTACCATTGCATGTGGGAAAACTGCCACACATCACCTTCCATTTCACTGGAGCTGGTAGAGTAAACATTGCAGTCATTGTGTCTTACCCAGTCTTTCAGGTGTGGCCTGTTTCGTGAGCTTTTTCAGTTTCTTTCAATTGCTTGTCACAGCTTGCAGAGTTTGTAACATGTATGTCAGTAGTAGCAATGTTTTTTTTAAACAGATCTTCAACACTCAACTTCAGCTCCACGTCTGACACCATGTTGCAGGCTCTCAAACCAACAACATGAAGGGTACTGTGATTTTATTATAACTGGCTTCAAGATTATAGTTCCTAGATACTGCCTGACAGTAGAAGTCACATGACTCCAGTAAGGCCAGAGCCACATTAAAACTAATTGCATTTCTATCCCAGATAACCAGTAAGGGATTGAACCTATGCCATTGTTGTTATTTTGCATTATGCTCTAGCTAGTTGAGCTAACAGCTAAACATAAGATGTGACATTCTGAAATACAACATGTGGGCTCTGAAATATTTGTTGTTGAGAGTTAGGTTGAAAACTTAGCATGTGACTAAGGTAATAGAACAGGACAGTTCCTCCTTTTTGAGATCAAGATTATGTTGGTACTTTATATCTTAATATAATTTAAAGCCTCACATACTTATTTGTCAAGAATTTAATGTTTGTTCCGGCGAGAAGTGGAGAGCAGGAAGATTAAATTAAAAGTTAAAATAATAGATTTCATACATATAGCAGTCAAAATATGAAACAATGTTCTTTACTTATTCAAATTGGTCTGAAATAAGACCATGTTTTAAAAATAAAAATGCATGAAGTAATGGCATTTCTTCTTACCATAATCCAATTAAAACAAAGTCCTTTGAAAAGCTCACTTGAAAACCTCAATTTCACAACTTTCACTTTTCTTTATTTTTAGTTAAAATAAATCCACATTGCTAAGCCTCATTTTAATTCAATGGTTTCCTAATTCTGAGTGGGTGATGTAAAACCGGAATTAAGACAATCAACAGCCACTTCATCCTCTCATCTCAGTTTTCAACCTCATCACAATTTTCTATTGTCCCTGGATTAATGGACCATCCAGCAGACCTTGAAACTAATGACCTTGCTGAAAGGAATGAAGTCTCAGAACATTGCCCTCTTTATGAATTCAATTAGAAAAAAAATGAATGTGACCATGGCCTATAAATGCTATGAATGAAATATAGTCCATCAGGGTGTAATAACATAAAGTATTCAAGAAATTATCAATTGGAAAATCTTTCTTTTAAGAATCAATCATGAGATGTGGGTGTCACTGGCTGGGCCATCGTGTATTGTCCATCCCTCAGTTCCTTGGAGAAGCAGGCCTTGAGGTGCTATCCTAAACTGCTGTCGTCCTTGAGGTGCATGTACACTAACATTTTTATTAGGGAGGGAGTTTTTGAATTTTGACCCAGTGGCATTGAAGGAATGATAATATATTTCCAAATTGATGATGACAGACTTGGAGGGGGGTTTTGTTGATGATGATGATGATGATGTTCCCATATGTTATGGACCAGGCTAGATCCCCTAAAAAATATTTTAAGAAGGTAGCCTAGATAATAATGTGTCCTTATTTTAAAGGCAGTTGTGAAGGGGATATTCCAGGTGTGATGCAGCTAGTGAAACCACTCAGCTTTAAGCAAAACAGAATTTATTTAATCACTACAGTGGAAATATGAACATAAGAAAACAGGATTTAGAATAATTTAACTACTGGAAAACTTAACCGACACGATACAACAACTTATCTAAGGACCCGTTCCAATCCAGTAACATCCCATAAACACACCCCTTGGCAAAAAGGTAAGTTGAAACACAGATTCTTACAGGCAGGAGGGAACAACATCTACGTTGATTTTCTTTCTGAAACCTATCAGGAATTATCTTCTGAAGCTTACGACCTTTCCTGGGCTCCAGCATCTTGTGACTGCCACAGCAAAAGCAAACTAGAAAACACCTGAACTGGGAAGACTGACCACTTCCCTGCCATCATTAAACTAGACTTTTCCTAGACCCCTTGGCACCTCTGCCTTTATGACCTATTTTAAAAGAAACCCAAGGACAAAATAACCTTGGTAAAGTAAAAGCATCAACACACATATATCTGTTGCTCTTGATGGTAGAGGTCATAGGTTTTGAAAGATCCAAAGAGCCTTGGTATACTTGTTAAACTGGAGAAGTTATTACCTTTTGAAATTTCAGGTGGTTTGATGGTTACATTCTAAGCTGCAACTCTGATTTATTTAACACCAGTTAACCAGATATCTGTTGAATAAATATTTACATGCATAGGAACTTATTTTGTTCCTCATCTGAAAATCGCCAACAGTGCCACACTTCCTTTAGTCTGCACTGAAGTGCTAGCCCAGATTTTGTGCTGAGTCAGAACTCAAAATCTGCTTACCTTCAATATCGTGAGCGACCATTGAATCTTGGCTGGCACCTACATTACTATTCAAAGTGTGTCTTAATACATCTCAGTGATCTGGAAGAAAAGATAGATATATTAGTCTGAACTTTATGGTCAGCAGTGAAGGAACATCATTTACTACCTTAGTAACCCAAAGCCTTTTTTTTTCAGGTATTGATACAAGTTCAGGCCAGACTTCTTACCAAAAGCTATACTATGATTACTGCTACATTCTACAAGATGTTAAGGCTATGGAGCAGCAGATGCTAACCTGTACAACTTTTAGTAGAGCAGGATATCTGATAATTAAGGCCACAGTGATATTATTGCTTATTCCAGAGGTCCTGAAACATATTTATCCAATTCTACCATTACAAATTTAGTCCCATTTGTAATGTTTCTCTCCATTCTTGACAGCATGTGCTATCACCTATTCTTGTATCAGCAGCAAATCTGGATATATGGCTTTTTATGCTAGCATCATGGAGTGGCACAGTGGTAAGCATTGCTATCTCACCCAGGTTTGATTCCAGCCTCAGGCTACTGTCTGTGTGGAGTTTGCACATTCATCCTGTGTGTGTGGGTTTCCTCCAGTTTCTTCCCATAGTCCAAAGATGTAGAAGTTGGGTGGACTATTAATGGAATATACAGGGTTAAAGGAATAAGGTAAGAGTTGGGTCTGGGTGGGATGCTGTTTGGAGGGTTCGTGTGGACTCGATGGGCTAAGTGGTCTGCTTCCACACCATTGAAATTCTATGACCTGAATCTTTAATAAATGTGTTGAAAAATCAGTAATAACAACTTAACTTTAATGTAATGAAAGACCCCCAATGTGCTTCAAAGAAGTGTTACTAAACACAGAGTGACACCATATCATAGAGTCATAGAAATGTACAGCATGGAAACAGACCTTTTGGTCCAACCCTTCCATGCCAACCAGATATCCTAATCCAATCTAGTCCCATCTGCCAGCACTTGGCCCATATCCCTTCAAACCCTCCCTATCCATATACCCATCCAGTTACCTTTAAAATGTTACAATTGTACCAGCCTCCACCACTTCCTCTGGCAGCTCATTCCATACAAGTACCATTCTCTGTTGGAAAAAAGTTGCCCTTTAGGTCTCTTTTATATCTTTCCCCTCTCATCCTAAATCTATGTCCTCTAGTTCTGGACTCCCCTACCCCAGGGAAGATACCTTCTCTATTTAACCTATCCATGGCCCTCATGATTTTATAAGCCTCTACAAGCCTCTATACCCCTCAACCTCCGATTCTCCAGGGAAAACAGCCCCAGCCTGTTTAGCCTCTCCCTATAGCTCAGATCCTCCAACTCTGGCAACATCCTTGTAAATCTTTTCTGAACCCTTTTAGGTTTCACAACATCTTTCCGATAGGAAGGAGACCAGAATTGCATGCAATATTCCAACAATGCTTGTATACCGCAACATGACCTCCCAACTCCTGTACTCAATACTCTGACCAATAAAAGAAAGCATACCAAACGCCTTCTTCACTATCCTATCTACCTGCAATTCCAGTTTCAAGGAGTTAAACCTGCAATCCAAGTTCTCTTTGTTCAGCAACACTCCCTAGGACCTTACCATTAAGATTTGCTTTCCCAAAATGCAGCACCTCGCATTTATCTGAATAAAACTCCATCTGCCACTTCTCAGTCCATTGGTCCATCTGGTCTAGATCCTGTTGTAATTGAGGTAACCTTCTTCACTGTCCACTCCACCTCCAATTTTGGTGTCATCTGCAAACTTACTAACTGTACCTCTTATGCTCGCATCCAAATCATTTATGTAGATACAAAAAGTAGTGGACCCAGCACCGATCTTTGTGGCACTCCACTGGTCACAGGCCTCCAGTTTGAAAAACAACCCTCCACAACCACCTTTGAGCCAGTTCTGTATCCAAATGGCTAGTTCTCCCTGTATTCCGGAGATCTAACCTTGCTAACCAGTCTCCCATAGGGAACCTTGTCGAACCCCTTACTGAAGTCCATATAGATCACATCCACTGCTCTGCCCTCAATCCTCTTTGTTACTTCTTCAAAAAACTCAATCAAGTTTGTGAGACATGATTTCCCACACACAAAGCGATGTTGACCATCTCTAATCAGTCCTTGCCTTTCCAAATACAGGTACATCCTGTCCCTCAGGATTCCCTATAACAATTTTCCCACCACCGATGTCAGGCTCACTGGTCTATAGTTCCCTTGCTTGACCTTACCACCCTTCTTAAACAGCACGTAAAAAAGGTGTGAGGTCAGATGACCAAAGACTGCATTAAAGGAATAGGTTTTAAGATGTATCCTAAATTAAGAAATTGAGGTAGATAAATGGAGAGGTATAGTGAGGGTATTCCTGAATTTACACCGTAGTCAACAGAAGGTAAAGCCACTAATAATGGAGCAATCAAAATCAGGGATTCAGAAAAGGCTAGAATTAGAGGAGCAATGATATTTCAGAGGTCATGGGGCTTGAAGAGGTGACAGAGGATAGGAAGTGGGGAGGCCACTGATGCATTTGAAATGAATGACAAGAATTTCAAAATCAAAACGTTTATCTGGAGTTAACATAAACCATTGAGCACAAGTGTGATCGGAATTGTAGCTTATAATAAAACATATGCAGAATTGTTTTGTATGTACTCCAGTTTACAGAGAGTAGAATATGGTTGACCTGCCAGAATTTGATTGGAACATTTCAGGCCAGAAATAACAATGATATGAATGAGAATTTCCCATGATGAATCCTGAAAGAGTCAGTCTTAGTGATGACATAAAAATGAGTTCGGAGGCCCATCTAAGGATCAGATGTGACAACATGATTACACACAGACTGGCTTAATCTCAGTCTGTTGCCAAAGAGAAGGATGGTGTTGATAACAAGAGAATGGTTCTTGAAGCAGTCTGCCCAATATTAGAATTGAAAGAAATTTTGTTGAAGCTTAAATACAGTATTTTGAAAAGCATTGTTAGTTGAATTTTGCCAATTAAAATTCTTATCCTTATTTGCTACCTCCTGCCCCTCTGTATTTTTCATAGCAAGATCAATAAGTCAATTTCAATTCCTTGAGCTCCAACCTTTAAGGTGCTTTCAGGTGCCTTCTGGAAGTCCATACAAATGATACCCAGAGACATTCCCCCGTCCACTACTTCCATCACCCCTTCCAAAAATTCAATTTGATTCATTCAAAATGATCTGACCTTTAAAGGTCCCTACTAACATTTTCTCATTACTTGGATGTTTTCAATATATTCAGTTATTCTATTCTTCATTGAAGACTCCAATCAGTCTCTCACAACTTGGAAATGAAAGTTTTGGTCATACTACACCTCCATTTTGAGAGGTGGACTCGCCCTAATTTTCAGATTTTGACCTTCTGTTCTAAATCAATACATTTTCAAAGTCAAGAAATTATTCGCTATTTGATGACTTTTCATTTCAGATAAACTGCAGATTCTGCATATGAAATATCAAATATAAATGGAGCACAGCTTTTTGCATGTGCTAAGGTTTAGAACTGACAATTCAAAATGATTATTGATTCATTGGTTAATGCCAAATGAATGTCAGTGGAAAGATTCTCTTTACATAGATGACCAGTCTGCACAGAGAAGCATTTTCTTTCTTTACTCTTCATCAATCTCACAATGTCTTCATTCCTTTCAGTAATATAAGCCTGATTAGCTCTCTATTGAATTTTCAGCAACAAACAGTCATAATTATCAGAGAGTCAGAGTCCTACAGCATGAAGACAAGCCCTTTGGCCCGAACTGGTCCATGCCAACCAAAATGTCCATGCACGCTAACCCCATTTCCCTGCACTTGGCCCATATCCCTCTAAACCTTTCCTCACCACATATTTGTCCAAATGCCTTTTAAATGTTGTTAATGTACCTGTCTCAACCACTTCTGCTGGCAGCTCATTCCGTATGCCTAACATGCTCTGTATTAAAAAAAACCTGCCCCTCAGGTTCCCTTTTATTCTTTCTCCTCTAACTTTAAACTGATGCCCTCTAGTCCTCGATTCTCAAAACCTGGGAAAAATACTGAGTACATTCACACTATCCATGCCTCTCATGATCTTATACACTTCATAAGATGCACCGCCTGCCCCAGTCTCCTATGCTCTAAAGAAAAATGTTCCAGCTTGTCTAACCTCTCCCTATAATTCAGACCCTTGAGTTCTCGCGATATCTTTGTCAACTTCTGCTGCACTCTTACCAGTTTAATAACATCCTTCCTTTAACAAGGTGAACACAATACTCTAAGCATTGCCTCACCAACATCCTGTACAACTGCAACATAACTTCCCAAGTTCTATACTGAATGCCCTGACTGATGAAACCAGTTGCCAAAAGCCTTCTTCACTGCTCTGTCTACCTGTGGCTCCACTTTCGGAGAACCATACACCTGAACCCCAAGGTCCCTCTGTCCTATTACACTCCTTAAGGGCCTCCTACTCACCATGAAACTCCTACGTTGATTTGACTTTCCAAAAAGCAAGACCTCTCATTTAACTATATTAAACATCATGTGCCATTTCTCAGCCCATTTCCCCAGCTGATCAAGGTCCTGCTGCAATTTCTGAGCACCTTCTTCACTGTCCACGTTACTGCCTATTTCAGTGTCATTTGTAAACTTACTAATCATGCCTTATACATTCTCATCCAAATCATTGATATAGATAACAAACAGTAATGGGCCCAGGACTGATCCCTGAGGTACTCCACTAGTCACAGTCGCCAGTCCAACAAGCATCTTTCCACTATTAACCTCTGCTTCCGACCATCAAGTCAATTGTGTATCCAATTTGCCAGCTCCCCCTGGATTCCATACAATCTAAACTGGCAGAGCAGTCTACCATGAGGAACTTTATCAAAGGCATTACTGAAATCCACACAGACTACATCTACCGGCCTGCCCTTGTCAATGTACCTGGTCACTTTCTGTTAGAACTCTAACAAATTTGTGAGGCATGATCTCCCATGCACAAAGCCATGCTGACTACTACTAATCAAACCCTGTATTTCCAAATGCATGTATAACTTACCTCTCAGAGACTTCTCAAGGAACTTACCTACCACAGACGTTAGGCTTACTGATCTATAGTTTCTAGATTTTTCTTTGCAGACCTTCTTGAATAAGGGCACAACATTCTCTAACTTCCAATCTTCCAGAACCTCACCCGTAACTATCAATGATGCAAAAATATCAGCCAGAGCCCCCGCCCTAATATTTTCTCTAGCCTTTTGCAGTGTTCTTGGATATATCTGGTCAGGACCAGGAGATTTATCTGCCTTCATTCATTCTAATACGTCCAACACCTCCTCCACTGTGTTATGGACTGTCCCCAGTCAGACCTGGCTTGCATATCTCAAAATGGAAGTCAAGTATCATCAATACGTTCTCTTGCAAATTTAATAGTATTACAGATTTTCCTTCACAACTACAAAACAATCATAAGTACAGCTCTACTTTTCACTCTATCTCTGCACATTAACATGATAAGTCATTACTTGTCATGTTGTTAGTTTCTTACCTGTGTCTTTATTTGTGTGTGTTTACATAGATGAGGGTGAAGCAGGAGGAATTAGGGCAATAGTGTGGAAATGAATTTATTGCATCTTAAACCATACTATTTTCAGCTGACTTTCAAATTGAGTACAGCATCATGAAAAAGGTAAAAATATTACCCCAGAGCTAATTAATAGAATAACAAAAATTGTAGCACTTTTTTTTCGATTTCCCTGCAAATTTTACTTTCTTCAAATATTAAAACTGATAGTGGATACTATTTCAGAATAAATAAATATGACTGTGCATCACCTATGGCGCTTGATCCAAAGTTTAGCATTCCTACATGTTTACTGTCAACTAATGTGACAGTTTGAGGAAAATTAATTATTTGCCATGAAACATAATGCTGGGTGCCTCCCCTGCCATTCAGTTCAGGAATCAATATATTGGATGAGCATAATTTCTCATTAAATCATTTTGAAACAAAGTCACATCACCTGTCACATGATTTATTAAGAAAGGAGAAGCTAATTAAAGGAGAAAGTGAGGACTGCAGATGCTGGAGAGTCAGAGTTGAAAAGTGTGGTGCTGGAAAAGCACAACAGATCAGGCAGCAACCGAGGAGCAGGAGAGTCGACATTTTGGGCTTAACCCTTCATCAGGAATGTGAGAGGGAGAAGGGTTGAAACTTTATTGCTGGAACAGCACAGCAGGTCAGGCAGCATCCAGGGAACAGGAGATTCGACGTTTCGGGCACAGGCCCTTCTTCAGGAATGAGCAGAGAGTGTTCAGCAGGAGAAGATAAAAGGTAGGGAGGAGGGACTTGGAGGAGGGGCGTTGGAAATGTGATAGGTGGAAAGAGGTCAAGGTGAGGGTGATAGGTCGGAGTAGGATGGAGGCGGATAAAATTGAATCCTAGTACGCTTCCATATGAGATCAGTCGACAACAGAGAGCTAGAGTACAGTTTAAACCGTACTGAATTTGTGGTAATATCCCAGGCTTTATTAAGGAAGGGTTGAAAAGTGTGGTGCTGGAAAAACACAGCAGATCAGGCAGCATCCAAGGAGCAGGAGAATCGACGTTTCGGTCATAAGCCCTTCATCAGTTTTTGTGGAGGGGGAAGGGGGCTGAGAAACAACTAGGAGGATGGGGGTGGGACTGGAGGGAAGGTAGCTGGGAAGGCGATAGGTGGATGCAAGTGTGTGGTAATAGTGATAGGTCAGTGCCAAGAGTGGAGCGGATAGGCGAGAAGCATGATGGATAAGTGGGACAAGCCAAGAGGGCAGTGCCAAGTTGGAGGGTTGGATCTGGCGTGGGTGGGGGGTAGATTTGGAAACTACTCCGACCTATCACCCTCACCTAGACCTCTTTCCACCTATCACATTTCCAACGCCCCTCCTCCAAGTCCCTCCTCCCTACCTTTTATCTTCTCCTGCTGAACACTCTCTGCCCATTCCTGAAGAAGGGCCTGTGCCCAAAACGTCGAATCTCCTGTTCCCTGGATGCTGCCTGACCTGCTGTGCTGTTCCAGCAATAAAGTTTCAACTTTGATCTCCAG
>NC_057713.1:76210408-76222259 GCF_004010195.1 Chiloscyllium plagiosum
AGTTTCCAAATCTACCCCCCACCCAAGCCAGATCCAACCCTCCAACTTGGCACTGCCCTCTTGGCTTGTCCCACTTATCCATCATGCTTCTCGCCTATCCGCTCCACTCTTGGCACTGACCTATCACTATTACCACACACTTGCATCCACCTATCGCCTTCCCAGCTACCTTCCCTCCAGTCCCACCCCCATCCTCCTAGTTGTTTCTCAGCCCCCTTCCCCCTCCACAAAAACTGATGAAGGGCTTATGACCGAAACGTCGATTCTCCTGCTCCTTGGATGCTGCCTGATCTGCTGTGTTTTTCCAGCACCACACTTTTCAACCCTTCCTTAATAAAGCCTGGGATATTACCACAAATTCAGTACGGTTTAAACTGTACTCTAGCTCTCTGTTGTCGACTGATCTCAGATGGAAGCGTACTAGGATTCAATTTTATTTATTGGGAAGAAAATATAAAACATAATATACTCTCGGCATGCAAAACCCAGGAATAAATTGACATTTAAGATGATGATAGCATTAGTTTCAGAAAAAATATAATATGGGGAGATTATTCCATTGCGATGATTCAAACGTTGTGATTGTACAAGATATTTACCTTTGCTTGAAGAAATTTAATAACATTATGGGTTTTTGGGTTAGCAAATATGACATGCTAAATGCAGAGGTTGCCTTGTCCATTTCCTTCTCTACTCCCTGAAGGAAACAACTGTTCCTTGTGTGTGACTTTTGAGTGTATGTTACCCTCTGAGTCTTGCACAATGAAGCATGAGCTGAGATAAAAACAACAACAGGTTTGTGGACTCAGATACCATCACACCCAAGTTCAGTTCAGACGTCACCTGATTTCCATACTTCCCCTATCCCTGAGCTGGATGGCTAAGAGACAGCAGCAGACACGTTGACTTTTTTTTTAACCAACTGTTGTTATAACTATTAGTAGGAACCTAAGCACTACCTTAGTTAGCAGCTACTATGTCTGAGCAATATATATTCTGTCAAAATAATCTGCAATTTTTCTCACCAAGTAAATTAGTGTAGGATAAAGAGTCAGCATAATTTCGAGGGCTGAAGGGCCTGTACTGACCTATGTTATAGCCAGGTAAGAGTTGATTTTTTAAAAGAGGTATGAAGAGATCATGACAGAAATTAATTAATTAACGACAGATAGTTTGAGAAATTTGCAAAGTGCAGATGTGTAAACGGATTTGGTGTCCTGATCAGTAAGTCACTGAAGGCTAACAAGCTGTTAGAAAGGCTAAAGGAATTTTAACCTTTATTGCAAGAGAATTTGTGTATTGGAATAGCAAAATCTGTTTCAATTTTACAGGAGTTTCTTTAACCTGTATCTGGAAACCTGTGTGCAGGTTTGATCTCTTCATCTTAGGAAAGATATTGCTGCCAATCAGGGAGTGCAATACCTATTTCCAAGATAGCTGGACTGTCCTCTGAAGAGAGATTCTAAAACTAGCCCATAAAGGTGGTTTCACTGAAATCTACAAAATAAACCTAAAAGGGTAGAAATGTATAAAATGCTGATGAAGCAGTCTAGAATCGGGAGGCACAATTTTAAAATGGTGAATGCTATATAAGTCTGAGGTCTTGTGAATCTTTGGCGGTGTCAATCACAGGGAGCTGTGGAAGCTTCGTACTTGAGTCTGTATAAGGTAGAGGTTGATAGATTTATGATTACCAATGTTGTACAGGGTTATGGGATGGGTTGAGTAAAAGGCACTGAAGTGTTCGATCAGCCATTTTTGTATTGAATAGCAAGGCAGGACAGGGGCAACAGACTGAATGATTACTCCTGTTCTTATGCTCCTATTTCAGTTTAAGTTACTGTTGGAAATTTCAATATAGGTAAGTTAAAAATCACACAACACCAAAATTAGAGGTGCAGTGGACAGCGAAGAAGGTTACCTCAGATTGAAACAGGAATTTGATCAGATAGGCCAATGAGCTGAGGAGTGGCAGATGGAGTTTAATTTAGATAAATGCAAGGTGCTGCATTTTGGAAAAATAAATCAAAGCAGAATTTATACACTTAATGGCAAGGTCCTAGGGAGTGTTGCCAAAAAAAGAAGAGACCTTGGAGTGCAGGTTCATTGTTCCTTGTAAGTAGAGTCAGAGGTAGATAGGATAGTGAAGGAGGCGTTCAGTATGCTTTCCTTTATTAGTCAGAGCATTGAGTATAGGAGTTGGAAGGTCATTTTGCAGCTGTAACAGAACATTGGTTAGGCCACATTTGGAATACTGTGTGCAATTCTGGTCTCCTTCCTGCTATAAGAAGGATGTTATGAAACTTGAAAGGGTTCAGAAAAGATTTACAAGGATGTTGCCAGGGTTAGAGGATTTGAGGTATAGGGAGAGGCTGAATAGACTGGACATGTTTTCCCTGGAGCGTCGGAGGATGAGGGGTGACCTTATCGAGGTTTATAAAATCATGAGGGGCATGGATAGGATAAAGAGACAACGTCTTTTTTCCTGGGGTGGTGGAGTCCAGAACTAAAGGGCATAGGTTTAGGGTGAGCAAGGAAAGATATAAAACTGACCTAAGGGGCAACTTTTTCACGCAGAGGGTGGTGTGTGTATGGAATGAACCGCCAGAGGAAGTGGTGGAGGCTGATACAATTACAGCATTTAAAAGGCATCTGGATGGATATATGAATAGGAAGGGTTGAGAGAGATATGGGTAAAAAGGGCCAAGTCCCGGCAAATGGGACTAGATTACAGTAGAATATCTGTGGACGAGTTGGACTGAACTGTCTATTTCCGTGCTGTACTTCTCCAAGACTCTATGACCAGGTGTCACAAAGCTGGTCCCTTTTTTCTAAAAGCTGTTCCTTTTCTCAAGGATACTGTATCCTTGATTTTGTTTCCAGAGACATTGTAAATGTGCTGGGCTCTAATTCGACTAGCATGGTACAGAGATGAAAAGCATTTTGAGAGGCCTTTTATTTATATGTAAACAGATGAGACTTCAGGGCAAAGTGGTCATGTTTTAGAAGTGACCTGTCTAAAGGAAGGGGAGTGGTCAGCTCTCAAGCTGACCAATTCGGTCCAGAACTAGTTAGGAGTGCAGCTGTGTGGAACCTCTCTCTCTCTCTTTCTGCCCTTCTAACATCAACCTGTAAGCACGTGTTCCATTTATACTGGTTTTTAAAGGGGTTTGCTTATTGGAACTGTTGTGTATATTGAACAGCATAATTAAGTCTAGTTTGGATAGACTGAGCTCTGCAGGGGGTCTTTATTCTGTTCTTTCTATTTCATTGAGTAATTTTGTGAATAAATCTCTGTCAGTTTTAAAACCTAATAGTCCACCTTGCTATCTTACTCCTGGTTATTCTCACTGTACACTTACCGAAACAAATTGCAAAGTTATGGTTTCGGTTGCCGCCTCAAGAATGTTTTGAGTGGTCTGGCCTAGCCCATAACACAGGTTATAGTCCAACAGGTTTATTTGTAAGCACTTGCTTTCAGAGCACAGCTCCTTCATCAGGTAGCAGGACCATGCAACTGAAACAAGTGGATGACACTGTAATCTTTTGCTATAAATTCTGCTCCACATCTACCTGGTGAAGGAGCAGTGGTCTGAAAGCTAGTGCTTCCAAATGCACCTGTTGGACTATAACCTGGTGTTGTGGGATTTTTAACTTTGTCC
This sequence comes from Chiloscyllium plagiosum, assembly GCF_004010195.1. Taxonomy (NCBI): domain Eukaryota; kingdom Metazoa; phylum Chordata; class Chondrichthyes; order Orectolobiformes; family Hemiscylliidae; genus Chiloscyllium; species Chiloscyllium plagiosum. The sequence goes on from NC_057713.1 coordinate 76,214,071, forward strand.
ACCCCAGTCCAACACCAGCTCCTCCACAATATAGGAAAGGCCAGCTTTCAAAAATACAGACAATCTATTCTTTCCAGTTTTAGCCCCCACAAAAGTAGGAAGATTATTTGAGTCCTAAATAAGAGAATGTTTGGCGTGAACTTTAACTCTGTTTCTCCTGTCTGTTAAAACACGGGGTAAACCCCCTTGCTAATTTAAACCTGTAACACAGAAAAGATTTACCCCGTGCAGTAATCTGTGAAAAATCGAGAGGCCAAGAACTATCCCAAAGGTCACTATTTAAAGTAAAAATTAACAACTTTATTTCTTGAAGAATAAAAGAGAATAGAGTCATAGAATCACACAGATGTACATTATGGAAACAGACCCTTCAATCCAACTTGTCCATGCTGACCAGATATCCCAACCTAATCGAACCCCACTTGCCAGCACTTGGCAATATCCCACTCAACCCTTCATATTCAAACACCCACCCAGATGCCTTTTAAATGTTGCCTCCACCACTATCTGTCATTAATTAATTAATTTCTGCAATTTAATTTAATTAACTAACAACTATTTACAACTCCTTTCTCTAACTTATTTTTGACCTTCCCCTTCCATAATACTAGTCCAATAAAACCCTCGGATTAAGATTTCGCAAAATTCATATTTCAATACCAGCCAGTGTGTCTTCTTATGTAGATTTGCTCTCCAGGTCTGTGTTGATGTTTTTTTGTGCAAACTCCTCCTCTCAACAGGTACCTCTCAGAGTTTTGACTAGCAGCCTACATCTGTTGGTCTTTTGGCAGTTCTCTCTCAACTGTTCAATTTTCCCCAGTCTAATACCCCCAAAGCATTTGATTGTGTCAATGGCTTTAAAGATTGTCAATATACTAAATTCAAACTTGATGGGAATTTGGTATTTTTTGGGATATAATTTAAACTGTTTGGCAGAATGTGAATTTGTTTTGTTGTCTCCAGGCAACCCAGCTGATCTAGCTTTTGACCAAGTGTTACACTGTTACCACATTCAGAACACTTGGTGCTGTGTCAGGTAGTTCTGCTCACTTTTAACTCTCTTAAAGATACAATACACTCACATCTTCATACCACCTCCCCTTTAAGAAAAAAATGAACCATCATTATGAAAAAATGGCTTAACTTTTTTTCCTACTCTTTAAATACACTACCCTTAACATACTAAGAACTTTAAATTCACCTTAACTTCTTCTCATATAACTGTATATATATATGACATTAGATAAATACAAATCTTATTTAAACTTCATCAGTTAAATCCGCGATAATGCATCTGAGATGACACTCTTACGACATGCAACACATACAATTTTAAAAAGTCTATAGCATAAGCTTCCAATGAAATAGTCTCATATTCTTGTCTTTAAAGGATTCTAAGAATGTAAGAGTATTGTGATCTGTGTACATCACCGTCTCCGACACATTTTTATGTGTATGTCATGAACAATGTTATAAGGCCACCACATTCCAAACTCAACAGGTCCTTTTCGATCTTGGAGTATTTCCTCTGGTGGATGTTGATCTTCTTCGAAAAGTAACCAGTTCAATTCCATCGTCATCTTCCTGTCAGAGTACAGCTCAAATTCCTCTGTCACTAGCGTCGAAGGCAACTTTGAAAGATTTTGGAAAGTTTGGTGTAGCTAAAACTGATTTGGTGGTTAATATTGTTTTCAAATGGTCGAATGCCTCCTGGCATGGTTCTCCACCGAAACGTTGTGTTCTTCTTCAGCAAATCGGTTAACGGTGCCACTACACTGCTGAAGTTTGGAACAAACTTCCAATAGAATTCACTGAGTCCTAAGAATCAAAGCACCTCTTTCTTTGAGGTTAGTCATGGAAATTCCTTCACCTTTGCGTTCTGTGGGGTCAACCTTCCATGTTATGTCCCAAGAATGTCACCTCTGCATTCGTGAATTCAGTTTTATTTAAGTTTATCATCAGTTTTGCCTGTTGTAGTCTACCAACTGTACCATGTGATATATCCAGGACTCACTAAAGATCATGACATCATCCAAATAGACTGCACAGTTTGTTAACCCAGCCATAAGTCTGTTCATGAGTCTTTGGAATGTGGTGGGTGCGTTCTTCATTCCAAAGGGCATTACTCTAAACTGATATAGCCAATTGTGATTACAAACACAGAAGTTTCTTTCGCCATCTCTCATATAGGTACCTGCCAGTAACCACGTATTGAGTCCAACTTGGTGATGTAACTAGCTGGTATGACTTTCTTGATACAGTCCTCCAATCTAGGAGTTGGATATCTGTCCGATTTTGTAATAGTATTGACCTTCCAGTAATCCACGCAGAATCGTTGAGTCCCGTCTGCGGACTAAGATGATTGGCGAACTCCACTCGCTGTGGCTTAGTTTGATAATGTCCTTATCAAGCATGATCTTCAACCCCATCTGGACCAATTTGGCTTTGAAAGGATTAGGCCGATAGGGGTGTTGTTTTATCAGAACAGTATTCCCTATGTCTACTTCATGTACAATAGCATTAGTCCACTCCATCTTTTTCTTACATATGTCCTTATGCTGCAGTAACAACTCTTTCAACTACGTTCTGTGCTCCTGAGACAGATAGCTTACTCACCTATTCCACTCCTCAAGGACTTCTTCACTTTTTAATCTATTTTGAGGCAAAATAGATTAAAATCCACATCCTCTGGATTTGATTCCTTCCTGTGCGGGGCAATAACTAACACCTGTTTCTCCAGTTCTCTTTAGTATAATACAATTTCAACATGTTCACACAACATATCCAATAACTTTTTTTTCCTATCTGGCAGCTTTACAAGATAGTTTACCTGACTCAACTTTTTCTCAGTTTCATAAACCTGGCTTTGAAGTGAACTCCTATCACTGGTGACAGTACTAAGACGTCATCTCCTCGGGAAAACATCTGAGTCTCAGAGCTTTTATCTGTCACCTGCTTCATTCTAAACTGTGCCCTCTTAAGGTGCTGTTTAACTAACTCACTAACTCGATTTAGTCTCTCCCTCACCTCCAATACATAATCGAAGTGTGAGATCTCTGACTTTGGTCCTGCCAATTTTTCTTTAATTTTTTCAAAGGGCTTCTCAATTCACGACTGAATATTAACTCAAAGGGAGTGAACTGAGTAGATTCTTTTGGGGCATCTCTAAAGGCAAACAATACAAATAGGATAGCTTTGTCCTAATCATTCATATAATCCTAACAGAATGCTCTCAACATGGTCTTCAAGGTCTGAGGCTACCTTTCAAAAGCTCCCTGGGATTCAGGATGATACACACTGGATTTAAAGTGCTGTATACCTAAACTATCCATGACCTCCTTTCGCAGCCTAGCAGTAAAATTTGACCCTTGGTCAGACTGAATCTCTCTGGGTAGCCCATACCATATGAAGAAAGCTACTAACTCCTCTACCACCCTTTTTGTCTTGATACTCAGTAACGGAATTGCCTCCGAAAATCTGGTAGACATATCCATTATGGTTAACAAGGCACTTTTAGTTCTTGGGAGGGGACCTACACAACCCATTATAACCATGTGAAAGGTTCTCCAAATGCGGGAATTGGCAACAAAGCTGCTGGTTTTATTACCACCTGTGTATTACATACCATTTGGCATGTATGACACATATGGCAAAATTTAAACACATCCTTTTGCGTTCTAGGCCAATAAAAATGTTTTTGTACGATAGCCTGAGTCTTTCATACCCCTACAGATAGTTCATGTGCTACCCATAACACTTCTTGTCTGTATGCTACCAGCAACACAATCTGGTGCATTTTGACCCATCTCTCCTCTGCACTAACCTGCCGTAGTCTCCGTTTCTGTCTTAGGATTTTATCTTTCAGATAATAACCCTCCGGAATATTCTCTGCCTCCTTTTTGGACTACACATCTTTTATTGTCTTGTCTTGCTGTTGCACGTCTCTTAGCCTTTCAGGACTAAACACTTCTCTCTGATCCTCTGCCTGTTAAGTTTTTTTTCTGCACCATTATGTCAAACAAGTTATCTAATAACTGAACCTCAACTCCTTCATCTTTCTCTTGAGTTTTTGCTTTGTGCTGTGACTTATGATAGTGGGATCTGTTAACCACACAGTCTGGGAAAATACCAGAATATTTCTGTTTTAATTCCTCAGTTTCTTGGTCTTCCCTGGGTTTCTCCATAACAAGGGGAGTCACTCCCACACTGGATCCTGCCAAATCATTCCCAAGAAAAAAATGAATTCCTGGAACTGACACTCTGTCAATCAGTCCTACTGTAACTTCCCCAGTTTTGAGTTGGCACTCCAATCTGATCTTACATATGGGAACACTAAATTTCTGTCCATCTATCCCACAAATTACAACACACTCAGGTAACAGATCAGAAAGAGTGCATATTCGACTCATCCCTTATTATCAGCAACTGGTTAGATCCTGTATCTCTCAAAATTATAATTTCTTGTCCTTCTCCCCCATACCTTCTGAGTAAACTTAACTCACAGAGGCAAATTGTTTGTAGAGATCAGGTACTAAGTCCATACCCAGCCACTACCTTGGCTGTGTACGCTCCTGCAGCTCCTCTTGGGGTCTCCTCTATTACCATCACTGATGCCCTTGGCTTTTACCACATCTTTTCCCACAGTGCCTTTCTTTAATAACCAGCACTGTGACTTTACATGTTCCACTTTATCACAGTGGAAACACCTGAGGCCTTTCACTTCCTTTCACCATCTTGGGCTTCTTTGTTAACCTGTGATAAATTCTTACCAGTGTTCTCTACCTTTGGTTTCATAGTGTAGGATCTCCTTTTTTCCCAACATTTATCCCTCAGAGGATGAAATTCTGGCCAGAAGCTTGTCTTATGCATCAACATGTATTCATCTGCTAATTCTGCTGCCCTTCTCACTTCCTGAACTTTCTGTTCCTCCACGTGAATTCTTCCCATGTCTGGAAGTGAGTTTCCAAATTCCTCCAGCAGAATAGTCTCTCTAGAGCCTCAAAAGGTCTTAACTATTTTTAAAGCATATATCCATCTATCGAAATGATGATGTTTAATTCTTTTGAACTCAACATAAGTCTGACCTGGTTCCTTCGTTATGTTTCTGAACCACTATCTACATGCTTCTGGTACCAATTTATAAGCGCATAAAATAGCCTATTTAACCTCTTGAAAATCTCCTGACCCCTCATCTGATAGCACCGCAAATACCTCACTAGTCTGCCTACCAGTTTAGTCTGAACTAGCATTACCCATAAATCCTCGGACCACTCCATCTGCCTAGCCAATTTTTCAAATGAAGTAAAGAAGGCTTCAACATCTTTCTTTTCAAAATGTGGCAGAATTTTGACACATTTGTATATGTCACTACCTTGTCTTTTTATCTCCATCCTGATAATTTGACTTTGCTGACTAAGTTGCAACTTCTCAAGTTCAAATTCTCTCTCTTTTTGTCTCTCCCTTTCTTCACTCCCTCTTTCTGCCTCCCTTTCTTCTTTCCCTTTCTCTCCCTTTCTTCGCTCTCTCTCACGCTAAGAACCTTCTCCCCCTCTCTTTCTTCTCTCTCCCTCTCATTATCTTCTACTCCATTTTCCTTAATTGGAATTTAGGTTTTTCTACCTCTACTGCACTTGTCTGTTTCTCCGACACACCTAAGTGTTTGAGTAATTCCCTTACAATTTCAGCTATACTTTTGTCCTTGGTTAAACCCAAATCTAATTTCTTTGCTAATTCTAAAATTACAGCCTTTTTTCCTTCTAAACTTTCTTGGCAAATGTGAGAACCATCTTCAAATCCCAGAACCTCTTTAGCAATTTTAAGAGCCATTTCTCTCACCACAAGTCACCAAAATTAAACAAACTACCACACCTACATTATATTTGAAGGTCTAGGAGACTAACCTGCAAGTGCTTAAATATGCTGGGACGTTTTGTAATCTATTCAAATCTGTCTAAACCAGTTCAAATCCCGACGATGAGACCCTACTGTAACGACATGGGGTAAACCCCCTGATAATTTAAACCTGTAGCACAGAAAAGAATTACCCTGTGCGGCAATCTGTCAAAAATCGAGAGGCCAAGAACTATGTCAAGGTCACTATTTAAAGTAAAACTTAACAACTTTATTTCTAAAAATATAACAGAGAATAAGTGACTAAGAACTCCTTTCTCTAATATACCTTTTATCTTCCCTTTCCATAATACTAATCTGATAAATTAAGATTTCCCAAAATTCAAATTTGGATAGTAAATAATTTTCTGGTGACAGAACTGCAAAAAGTTTTATTTGCTTATCCAATGTTATTCTCATTGAATTACTTGCTGCCCTTGATGTTTCCATTCACATTTATTGTGCAATGATTTAAAGGTGAAAGAAAATGCTGAAGTTATGATCTATCTCACACTGCATTTAACTAAACGACTTATCCCCTGCTTCCAGCCACAGTCAGCTGAGGTGACCTAGTGAGAACTTGCATTTTTGTTCAATCAGATGTAAATGGAATTTTAACTGCAATCTGAAGAAGAATTATTGCTGAACAATAGATCTTTTCCATAATATTTTGTGTATCACAATCACTCGTGATTAAATCAAGGATTATAACATATAAACAGATTTTCAATGACAAAATAAAGAACTGTAGATGCAGAAAATCTGAAACGAAAACAGAAATTACTGATAAAACTCAGCAGGTCTGGCACTTGTCTCCCCTGAAGACAGAAAACAAAGTTAACATGGAATCCAGTGATTCTTCTTCAAAACTGGTAGAAGTTAAGAAAAGGTGGTATTTATGCTGAAAACAAAGGATGAGGGGTGGAGATGTTGAAGGAGTGAACTGATTGGTGGGCATGGTGTCCAGAGTGTGAGAATGACAATTAAGGAGACAAAGAAATGGATGGTACTATGCTCAAGACAAAGAATAGCTGATACTGGGGTCTACAAGTAGCTGAAAATAGGTTGGTTGTACTCAAAGCAGGCTACGTCATGACAGGGACTGGGATGTTGGGTGGGTAAAGGACATGGAAGGAGGTATTCAGCTGCTTGGAAGACCTTGCAGTTTCTGGACACAATATTGAGTTCAATAATTATAAAACATGAACTGTCCCAGTCATCATCCTCTCCACATAAGCCACTGCCAACATTCTTTTCAGGAGATTAGAGCACACAACAGGCATCAACCTCTGCTTGTGGAGGGAATGGGAGGTGGTAAAAGGTGTTTCTGGGAAAAAAGTAATGGTTGACTTTTCACAAGATCCATACAATTTTAGTTTTGTTTCGTATACTAGTTTCTATCAAAGAATAAGTCTGAGTTTGATTTATTGTTGATACATGTACCAAGATACAATGAACAGTGTTGTTTTGTGTGCTATACAGGCAGATTATATCATACAAAATGCATCAGGGTAATGGAATAGAGTGCAGAATGCAATGTTAAACTGCAGAGAAGGCATAGAAATAAAGCTAGAATTAATATTTGAGAGGTCCGTTCAAAAATATGATAGCAGCAGGGAATAAGCTGTTATTGAATCCATTCAAATGTGTATTCAAAGTTTTATACCTGCTGTCTAATCAAAATGGGTGAAAGAGAGTATATGCAGGGTAGGAGGGGACTTTGATTATGTTGGTTGATTTGCTGAGGGAAGTATATGTGGTATCAATAGATAGAAGGCTGGTTTGTGTGATGGACTGGGCTGTGTTCACAACTCTGCAGTTTCTTGTGGTCTTGGGAGGAACAGTTGCCATACCATACTGTGATGCATCCAGATAGAATGCTTTCTGTGATGCATCTATAAAAATTTATAAGTGTCTTTGTGGACACTGTGAATTTCCTTAGCAACCTGAGGAAGTAGAGACATTGATGTGGTTTATTGACCGTCATGTTGACATAGATGAACCAGAGCAGATTACTAGGTAAAAACAATGACTGCAGATGCTGGAAACCAGATTTTGGATTAGTGGTGCTGGAAGAGCACAGCAAATCAGGCAGCATCCGAGAAGCAGTAAAATCGACGTTTCGGGCAAAAGCCCTTCATCAGGAATAAAGGCAGAGAGCCTGAAGGGTGGAGAGATAAGTTAGAGGAGGGTGGGGAGGAAGTAGCATAGAGTGCAATAGGTGAGTGGGGGAGGAGATGAAGGTGATAGGTCAGGGAGGAGGATGGAGTGGATAGGTGGAAAAGAAGAAAGGCAGGTAG
>NC_057713.1:76225208-76237396 GCF_004010195.1 Chiloscyllium plagiosum
CTAGCTTATCTCTCCACGCTTCAGGCTCTCTGCCTTTATTCCTGATGAAGGGCTTTTGCCCAAAACGTCGATTTTGCCTGTCCTCGGATGCTGCCTGAATTGCTGTGCTCTTCCAGCACCACTGATCCAGAATGCAGAAAGATTTAGACAGTTTAGGAGAATGTTCCAAGAAATGGCTGATAAAATTCAATCTGAGCAAATGCGAAGTATTGCACTTTGGAAAAAAAGAACACAGGCAAGGACTATATTATAAACGGTGAGAAAATTCATAAAGCCAAAGTACAAAGGGATCCCAGAGTGCTAGTACAGGATTCTCTAAAGGTTGACATGCAAGTGGTTAAGAAAGCAAATGTAATGTTGTCACTTATTTCAAGAGGGTTGGAATGTAAAAGCAGTGAGGTGTTACTAAGACTTTGTAAAACTATGTCCAGTTTTGGGCCCCACACCTCAGGAAGGACATACTAGTACTGGACCATGTCCAGAGGAGATTCACACCGATGATCCCTGGAATGGTAAGCCTAACATATGATGAATGTTTGAGGATCCTTGGATTGTAGTCGCTGAAAGGCAGATTTTCTTCACAAAAATATGTTAGGAAACCAAATGTTTCAACTATTGATAGTTTCATGGTCACCTTATGTTTCCCAGATTTATTAATTGAATTTATATTTTATTAGTTCCATGATGGTATTTGAACATTAGTCTACATTTATAGATTACATGCATTGTGACATTACAATCACACTACTATCCATGAAATAAGTCTCTTTCATTAAAACCCGTTCAAACTAATTAAATCCCTTCAAGTGGGCAATATGCTGTTAAACAAACATCTATTTAATTTTCCACAAACACAAATAATTATGAAATAATTTCTTAAAACTACTAAAACACCTCACAAATAATTATGAAATAATTTCTTAAAACTACTAAAATATTAACAAAGTCTTCTGCTGAAATAAATACTTCACTTCTCTTTGAATCTCATTCATAATGGATTTACAATAAAACCATTGTAGTCTTTTGCTGCCTAATTCAAAATATGGCTATTGTTCTGTCATGAAAGGCTCTTTCTTTTCATTTGGGTAACAGTGCTTGACTTTGCCCTGTCTCTGCTCTTCTGCTGCTGTTACCCTTATTCTCACACTTCATTGTCTCAAGAATTGACAACTCCAATGTATTCCTGGCTGCTTTCCAACATTTTGCTGTCCAAAAACGTGCAATCATCCAAAACACTGCAGTCTAGGTTCAACTCACACCAAATCCTGATTCCTACCACCTCGTTGCTCTCCGACCTACAGCAAGAACCTAGTCAAGTGGTTTGTGTTTACAATTCTCATCACTTGTTTTTAAATCCTTCCATGGTATCATCCGTCCTCACCTCCTGAATTTTCTCCTGCTTAGCAAACATTTTGCAAAAGATCTGAGCTTTACTCTTTCTAGCCTCTGGCACATCCCTGATTCTAATTGCTTCACTCATGGTGATTGTGCCTTCAGTTGTCTAGTTTCTGAGTTCCAGAAAACCCTTTGTAATTCTCTCCTCTGAACCTCATTTTCCTCCATTAAAATTTAAAAACACTGATCTTTGGTCAAGTTTTTAATCATCTGGCCCACAATCTCCTTATATGGCTCAGTACTATATTTTTTACAATGCCTTTGTGAGGAACGCTGGGACATTTCATCATGCTGCAGATAATAAATATATATATAGTTATGTTGTTGCTGATGTAACATTGGCTTTGTGATGGGTTTTGTTTTGGCACTGTGGCCACAAACAAATTTTGGGTTCTTACTTAGCCAAGTTCCTTCCAGTGTAGTTAGAAGTTGTCCAGTTTACCGTTTCCCTTCCTCTTATCTTCCTCTTCTGTGACCTACTCATCAGATGATTAGAGTCACAGAGTCATAGAGATATACAGCACAGAAACAGAGCCTTCAGTGCAACTCATCCATGCCGACCCGATATCCTAAATAAATCTAGTCCAATTGCCAGCATTTGGCCCATATCCCTCTAAACCCTTCTTATTCATATACCGATCCAGAAGTCTTTTAAATGAAGTAATTATACTAGCCTCCACCACTTCATCCAGTAGCTCATTTCATACACACAGCACCCTCTGTGTAAAAAAAAAAGTTGCCATTAGATCCCCTCTCACCTTAAACCTATGTCCTCTAATTTTGGATTCCCCAGCCCAAGGGAAAAGATCGATCCATGCCCCTCATGATTTTATAAACCTCTGTAAGGTCACCCCCTCAGCCTCCAATGGTCCAGGGAAAATAGTCTCAGTCAATTCATCCTCTCCCTATAAGTCAAATCCTCTAACCATGGGGCAACATCCTTGTAAATCTTTTCTGAACCCTTTCAAGTTTCTTCCTATAGCAGGGAGATCAGAATTACACATAATATTCCAAAAGTGGCCTAACCGATATCCTGTAAAACCACAACATGACTTCCCAACTCCAATAATCAATGCACTGACCAATAATGGCAAGCATACCAAACTTGAAGGGCCTGTGCCCGAAACGTCGAATCTCCTGTTCCCTGGATGCTGCCTGACCTGCTGTGCTGTTCCAGCAATAAAGTTTCAACTTTGATCTCCAGCATCTGCAGACCTCACTTTCTCCTCAAGCATACCAAACACCTTCTTCACTATCCTATCTACTGCAACTCCACTTTCAGGGAACTACTAACCTGGACTTAAGATCTCTTTGTGGGTGGCACGGTGGCACAGTGGTTCGCACAGCGCCGGAGACCCGGGTTCAATTCCCGCCTCAGGTGACTGACTGTGTGAAGTTTGCACGTTCTCCCCGTGTCTGTGTGGGTTTCCTCTGGGTGCTCCGGTTTCCTCCCACAATCCAAAGATGTGCAGGTCAGGTGAATTGGCCATGCTAAATTGCCCGTAGTGTTAGGTAAGGGGTAAATGTAGGGGTATGGGTGGGTTGCGCTTCGGTGGGTCTGTGTGGACTTGTTGGGCCGAAGGGCCTGTTTCCACACTGTAATGTAATCTCATGTAATCTAATCTAATCTAATCACCATTCCACCAAACATTAAACACACCTTAATTCAAAGCAAACTGCCCAACCTTCAGCACAACATCACCCACAACACCACACAACCTTGCCATGGCAACCTCTGAAAGACATGTCAGATTATTGATATGGATACTAACTTCACACATGGCAACACCACCCACCGCATACATGGTAGATACTCATGTGACTTACTTGGCCAATGTTGTCTATCCCATGTGCTGCAGGTAAGGATGCCCTGAAGTATGCTGTATTGTTGAGACCAAGTGGGAGATATAGCAGTTTGGATCAGTAATTGGCTTGCTGAAAGAAGACAGAGGATGGTGGTTGATGGGAAATGTTCATCCTCGAGTCCAGTTACGCAGGTGTGTTGCAGGGGTCGGTGTTGGGTCCACTGCTGTTTGTCATTTTTATACCAACCTGGATGAGGGCATAGAAGGGTGGATTTGTAAATTTTCAGAAGACATTAAGGTCAGTGGATTTGTGGATAGTGATGAAGGATGTTGTAGGTTACAGAGAGACATAGATAAGCTGCAGAGCTGGGCTGAGAGGTGGCAAATGGAGTTTAATGCAGACAAGTGTAAAGTGATTCACTTTGGTTGGAGTAACCGGAATGCAAAGCACTGGGCTAATGGTAAGATTCTTGGTAGTGTAGATAAATAGAGAGATCTCGGTGTCCAGGTACACAGATTCTTGAAAGTTGCCACCCAGGTTGACAGGGTTGTTAAGAAGGCATACAGTGTTTTAGCTTTTATTAATAGAGGGATCGAGTTCCGGAACCATGAGGTTATGCTACAGCTGTACAAAACTGTGGTGCGGCCGCACTTGGAGTATTGTGTATAGTTCTGGTCACTGCATGATAAGAAGGATTTGGAAGCTTTGGAAAGGGTGCAGAGGAGATTTACTAGGATGTTGCCTGGTATGGAGGGAAGGTCTTACGAGGAAAGGCTGAGAGACTTGAGGCTGTTTTCGTTAGCGAGAAGAACTTACAGATTAGATTAGATTACTTACAGTGTGGAAACAGGCCCTTCGGCCCAACAAGTCCACACCGCCCCGCCGAAGCGCGACCCACCCATACCCCTACATTTACCCCTTACCTAACACTACGGGCTATTTAGCATGGCCAATTCACCTAACCTGCACATCTTTGGACTGTGGGAGGAAACCGGAGCACCCGGAGGAAACCCACGCAGACACGGGGAGAATGTGCAAACTCTACACAGTCAGTCGCCAGAGGCGGGAATTGAACCCGGGTCTCTAGCGCTGTGAGGCAGCAGTGCTAACCACTGTGCCACCGTGCCGCCCAACGTTGAGAGGTGACTTAATAGAGACATGTAAGTTAATCAGAGGGTTAGATAGGGTGGACAGGGCGAGCCTTTTCCCAAGTATGGTGACGGCGACCACGAGAGGGCATAGCTTTAAATTGAGGGGTGATAGATATAGGACAGATGTCAGAGGTAGTTTCTTTACTCAGAGTAGTAAGGGTATGGAATGCTTTGCCTGCAACGGTAGTAGATTCACCAACTTTAAAGCACATTTAAGTCATCATTGAACAAGCATATGGACGTACATGGAATAGTGTAGGTGGGATGGGCTTCAGATTGGTATGTCAGGTCGGCGCAACATCGAGGGTCAATGTAATCCCACCACACCATTCTGAATCTTCCTTACTGTCTTGTTTTGACACCATCACTTTGATAAATTATGATCTCTCTACCTTCATGAGTTTGTACAGTTTTGGATTTCTTACTACTTTGCTGAAACCCTTGGCATGCGATTCTTATACCTATCATGTTATTCCAGTCATTTATTTTGTCTGCACTTTATTTTTAATTTTTCTGTAATTATCGCTCTACCTGATTTAATTCAATTATAGGTCATCCCTTCATTTGTTATTCAGCTGTTGACAGTTTACTCACACCATCACCTGGTGAGCTACAGAGACTTATTAATTGACACTCCACTCACACCATTTGTATGATCTTTTGATCTCTCTGCCTTTGATCTCTCTGCCTATAAATTCTGTGTCTATGTGCTTTTCTCTCTCACTTCACCTGACAAAGGAGCTGCGCTCCAAAAACTTGCGATTTCATATTAACCTGTTTGGACTATGACCTGGTGTTGTGTGACTTCTGACTATGTACAGGCCATTCTGTTATAATGTGTGTTTCATTAATGCGAATTCATTATAACACGACTGGGGACACTGTTTCTAAAGCATGAACTTTTAAAGCATGTATTGATTATAACATGATTCCAGCCCCATTAGTTTAAATGGTGCTGCTGTTATAATATGGAGTTGCATGAGAATGGAAGTACTGCATTATAGCAGAACCGACTGTAGGACTTTTTCAGATCTTTCAGCCAGTGAAAGGTTGTTGTAGCATGATATTCATCTGCTCCTATCAGATTTCACATGACAACATGACTTCCACTGCACTCATGGTGCCCATGTATATATGGTTTGCGCATCAGAGTCATCAGCCATCTGGACAGTACATGGCCTATGTCACTTAGTAGTGACCTCTTGATTTGCTGTGGTGGTTGAAATGCAGTTGTCACACTAGAACAATGCAGAATGAAATGATAATGACCACTTGCTTCCAGGATATGTAGTTTGGATGCATGTGACTCACTGTTCACACACTTGTTGATTGTTAAAGGTCTAGAATTCCTTTAATTCTAGCGCTGGGAAGAAATCATATATGGCATCCACAAAGCATTCTGTTTGTCATCAGTGTCGCTGTCCACCATGATGAAGCTGACAATCCTACTGAAGGTAAGTATTCACACTCCCTGGTGCTGTCTGTCAAGAGAGAATGAATCGTACCAGCTTCTTTTGAATTGGGTGCCTCAGTGATTCTCCTTATGGAGAAGCAGTCAGCAACCGGGAAATTTAAATCCAATTAATTCATAAATCTGCAATTTATTTTTTAAAAGGTTAGCATTAGTGATAGTTGGAAACTACAGAACTAAAAACCTATCTGGTTCATTAATATCCTTAGGGGAAGGAAATCTATCAATCGTTCTTATCTGATCTTGCCTACATGTGACTCCAGGCCCACAACAATACGATTGACCCTTAGATAGCCTCTAAAGTTGTCCTTATAGGCCACTCATTTGAAACAAACTGCAATTGAAAAGCTATAAAGAAAGGAAGTCAGAGGACAAGCCAGCATCAATGTAGGTATGGGAAACGGCAACTGTGAACTATGCCCAGTGGATTCTGCAAAGTTCTCTTTATGAAGAGCTGAGGGCTTGTAATAAAATTGAGAGAGCTGCACAGCAGACTTGAAAAGCAACAGCCTGACATAGTCAGAATCACGGAATCATACCTTACAGGTGGTGTCCTAGACACTCCATCACCATTCTGGAGTATGTCACGTCCCATCACCAGGGGAGATCCTGCAGAAGTGATTAGATTAGATTAGATTACATTACATTACATTACAGTGTGGAAACAGGCCCTTCGGCCCAACAAGTCCACACCAACCCGCCGAAGCGAACCCACCCATACCCCTACATTGCGGGAATTGAACCCGGGTCTCTGGCACTGTGAGGCAACAGTGCTAACCACTGTGCCACAGTGCCGCCCACAAGTGGTGGAAAAAATATGATACAATCAGGAAGGACCTGCCCTGAAAGTGCTCAAAATGAATTTAGATCTCAAAGTCTCATGGTGCCAGGTCAAACATAGGCAAGGAAAACTTACTAGTTACCATCTACAATCATCCCTCAGCTAATGTACAACTCACCTCCATGGTGAATACCCCTTGGAAGATGCACTGAGGTTGGAAAGAGCACAAAAATATCCATCATCAAAAGTGTCTCAATAACACCCACTACTGACCAAACCTGCCAAATCCAGGAAGAGCATTCCTGGATGATTTGGCCTCAGGCAGAGGGTAAGAGAACCAACAATTTAATATATTTGGGTTTCCATAAGGTCTCAAAGTTGAGAATGATATACAAGCATGGATAGCAGATTGGTAATTGACAGAAAGCAAAGAGTGGGGATAAAACACAAGTAAGGTCAGTCAGCTGTGGCTAAGAATGGAAGTTCAGAATTGCATGTGATTAAAAAATATGCAAATAAATTTTCCAGAAATAGCAGCAATTCTGAAGATTTAGATGTTCATAGAATGCAAAGATATTGATAAGAGAGAATAAAATACGAACACTGTTTAGCAAAAAAATATAAAAGCTGGATGAAAAATCTTGCTTAGGTACATAAAAAAGAAATGTGTAGCTAAAACAAATGTTCTATAAAGGGCAGAATCAAGAGAAGTTATAACGCAGAATAGAGAAATGGCAAAGAAAATGATTAGTTTGTGTCAGTTTCACTGAGTCAGATATCAGAAATCTCCCAGAAATAGAGATCCAAATGCCTCAGGATAGTAAGGAATTAAAGGAAATTAGTGTTAGGAAGAAGATCACACTGAAGAAATTAAGGATACTGCCAGTTGATAAAGCCCTGAGACCTGATCGTCTACATTCCATTGAAGGAGGTGACTTTACATAAATTCGATGCATTGATGACTCTCTTCCAAAATTCTCCAAATTCTGGAATGACTTATTATGATTTAGAAGGCAGCACATGTCAATCTACTTTTTAAAGGATAAGCTAAATAGACACTCAATTAAGAATAATCTGGTTGGGCATAGTCAACATGGGTTTGCAAACGGGAAGTTTTGTTTGACAAATTTGGTGGAGTCGTTTGAAGAGGTCACAAACAAGATTAATAAAGAATTGAAGTAGTATTCTGAGATTTTCAGAAAGATTTTGATAAAGTCCTCACAGGAGGCTGGTTAGAAGTTAAAGCATGTGAAATCAGAGATAATGAACTGGATGTATTAATGATGGACCAGCAGACAGAAAGTAAAGGGTAGGAATAAATGGGTCATTCTTGCATTGGCAGGCTATAACTAGTGAGGTTATAGAAGGATCACTACTTGCACCCTAACAGCTCACAATATATATGAATGATTTGGACTTGGGGACCAAATCTGCAGATCATATAAAGTTAAACAGAAATACATGTTGTGAAGATGATGTAAAACAGCTTCAAGAACAACTAGCTAGGTTTAGTGAATGGACAAGAATGTTATCCACTTTGGTAGGAGATGTGCAAATATTTCTTAAATTGAGGTTGGAAAGTGTAAATGTACACAGGGACCTACTTATCAATAAGTCATTGAAGGCTAACATGAAGATGCAGCAAGTTATCAGAAAGATGAATGGAATGTTCACCTTGATAACAAGAGGATATGAGTGCAGGAACAGTGTATAAGAGCCTGGTTAGACCACAGTACAATATGGAGTTCTATGTGCAGTTTTGGTTTCCTTGTTTCAGGTTTTATTCCAACAGAGAGTGCAACAGATTTGTTCCTGGGGGATGGCTGGACTGTCCTATGAAGAGAGATTCAGAAATTGGACATGTATTTTGGTCGAAAAGTGTGGCGCTGGAAAAGCACAGCAGGTCAGGCAGTATTCAAGGAGCAGGAGAGTGAACATTTCATGCATAAGCCCTTCACCAGGAATGTGGCATGGGAAAAGGGGGCTGAGAAATAAATAGGAGGGTGGGCGTGGGGGTGAGATAGCTGGGAAGGTGATAAGTAGATGCAGTTGGTGATAGATCGGAGAAAAAGGTTGAGTGGATAGGTAGGAAGGAAGAAGTCTTGGATTTGACAGTGAAGGAGGCCCAGGATTTGCATGTCCTTGGTGGAGTGGGGCAGGGGGGTGGTGGGTGACAGGGGGAGTTGAATTGATCAGCCCCAGGGCAATGGGGTTGTATGGTGCATGTATCCCAGAGATATTCCCTGAAACGTTTCACGGGTTGGTGTCGTGTCTCCTCAATATAGAGGAGACCACATTGAGAGCAACGGACACAGTAGATGAGGTGGTTGGATGTGCAGGAAAATCTCTGCTGATGTGGAAGGATCCTTTCGGGCCTTGGATGGAGTGAGGCGGAGGAGTGGGTGCAGGTTTTACACCTCTTGCATTGGCAAGGGAAGGGAGTTGAGGGTAGGTTGTTGGGGGGCACGGACCTAACGAGGGAGCTGTGGAGGAAATGGTCTCTGCAGAATGCTCTTAGGGGTGGGAAGGGAAATATATCTCTGGTGGGGTCTGATTGTAGTGGCAGAAATGGCAGAGAATGATGTGATCTATCTGGAGATGAGTGGGGTGGAAGGTGAGGACCAGGGGCTTCTGTCCTTGTTGCGGTTGAAGTGGTGGGGTTCAAGGGCAGAGATGTGGGAAGTGGAGGAGATGTGCTGGTCGGCATTGTTGATTACATGGGGAGTTGTGATCCTTGAAATATGAGGCCATCTGGGATGTCCTGGAGTGGAATTGGCTCTTGTGGGAGGAAATACAGTGGAGGTGGAGGAATTCGGAATAAGGGATAGCATTTTTAATAGAGGGGAAGGGGGGGGGGTATAGGAAGAGCAGTAGCCCAGGTAGCTGTGGGAGGCAGTAGGTTTGAAGTAGATGTCCATGTTATGTTGGTCACCTGAAATGGATACGGAGAGGTCCCAGAAAGGGGAGGGAGGTGTCCGAGATGACCCAGGTGAACTGGAGGTTAGGGTGGAAAGTGTTCATGAAGTTAATGAACTATTCAACCTTCTTGTGGGAGCACAATGTGGTACTGATATAGTTATCAATGTAGCAGAGGAAAACGTGGGGAATAATGGCAGTGTAGCTACAGAAGATGGACAGTTCCATGTACCTGACGAAGAGGTGGCATAGCTGGAGCCCATGTGGGTGCCCATGGCTACCCCTTTGGTCTGAAGGAAGTTTGAAGATTGCAAGGAGAAATTGTTGAGGGTGAGGACCAGTTCAACCAATCAAATGAGTGTGTCAATGGAGAGGTACTCGTTGGATCAGCAGGAGAAGAAGAAACAGAGGGCTGGAGGCCTTCACCATGGCGGATAGACATGTTTAGGGACTGGTAAAAAAGAAGCATGGATGTGACAGAAGGAAAGTTCAATGCTGAAATGCGTATGGAATTTGTTGACCTGGGAGCATATTGGGATGAGTGCGAGACCTTTACTGAGGACTGATTCCAGTTCCACACTTTGCAACTCTGATCTCCAGCAACTGCAGTCCTCACTTCCTCCTGAGAACGTATTTTCTTGAGTTTCAAAAAATGAGATGTGATCTCATTAAAACTTACAAAATACTTAAAGGGGTAGACAAGTAGATACAGGCAAGACATTTCCCTTTGTTGGGGAGTCTGTGACCAAGGGCACCATTTAAAAATAAAGTTAAAAGATCACACAACACCAGATTATAGTCAAAAAGATTTATTTGGAAGCACTAGATTTCGGAGCGCTGCTCCTTCATCAGGCGTCTGGTGAAGGAGCAACACTCCGAAAGCTAGTGTTTCCAAATAAACCTATTGGACTATAATCTGGTGTTGTGTGATCTTTTAACTTTGACAACCCCAGTGCAACACCAGATCCTCCATGTCATTTAAAAATAAGGGGGATGTAAGTTAGGTGTGAGATGATGTGATCTTTTCTTAAATGAGTAAACATTTGGAATTCTGTACTACAAAGGGCTATGGACGCTCAGTCTTTGTGAATGTTTAAGTAGAAAGTGATACACTTCTGATAACTGGGGGTGTGAGGGATTATGGGGATGGCGTAGATAAAATGCTTCAATGTGTTCAACCAGCCAAGATTGCATTCAATGGTAAATCAAGGTCATTAGGCTGAATGGCTTTCTCCTGTTCTTCTGATAAATGAAATATTTCCACTTTGGCAGGTTATGAATGGTGGAGTGTTGCCAGGATTTGTGTTGGGGCCTCAGCTGTTTGCAATTTGTATTAATGGTGCAGAAAAAGAAACTGTGAGTAATGTATCTAACTTTGTTGATGACACAAACATAGGTGGGAAAGAAAGCTGTGAGGAATACACAATGAGAACTACACCAGAGATGCAGAGGTGTTAAGTGAGGATTATAATGTGGATAACTAATTCATTTTATTCAAGAATAGAAAAACAGATTATTTTGAAACAAAGGCACGAAATTTGTAAATGTTCATATACGGTGGGACTAGGTATATTTGTATAAGAAAGCATATAGATACTGCAAACAATTCAGAAGGCAAGCAGTATTATGTACTAACTGATGTTGAGGAAAACATACCTTGGTAAAATGTGGACATAGTGAAGACTCAAGGTGAAATCATCATGTAAAAATTTTGCATGGGATTGAGGTACTAAATAACTACTTAGCATCTGTCTTCCCAAAGGAAGTGGACGAGTGAAAAGTTAAGGACAGGCAAAACAGTAAAGAAGACAAGTTATAAGGGTTAGCACTGTTGAAAGTTGATAAACTAGTTATATCATTCGATAGACTCAGCAGGTCATAGAGATGTACAGCATGGAAACAGACCCTTAGGTCCAACTCGTCCATGCCACACAGATATTCAAACCCAATCTAGTCGCACCTGCCAGCACCTGACCACATATCCCTCCAAACCCTTCATATTCATATACACATCCAAATGCCTTTTAAATGTTACAATACAAGCATCCACCACTCCCTCTGGCAGGTGATTCCATACACGTACCATCTTCTGCGTGAAAAGGTTGTCCCTTAGGATTCTTTTATATCTTTCCCCTCTTACCCTAAACCTATGTCCTCTAGTTCTGGACTCCCCCACCCCAGGGAAGATACCTTCTCTATTTAACCTATCCATGGCCTTCATGATTTTATAAGCCTCTATAAGGTCACCCCTCAGCTGCCGACACTCCAGGTAAAACAGACCCAGACTATTCAACCTCTCCCTATAGCTCAAATCCTCCAACCCTGGCAACATCCTTGTAAATCTTTTCTGAACCTTTACAAGTTTCACAACATCTTTCTGATAGGAAGGAGACCAGAATTGCATGCAACATTCCAAAAGTGGCCTAACCAATCTCCTGTACAGCCGTAACATGACCTCCCAACTCCTGTATTCAATACTCTGACCAGTAAAGGAAAGCATACCAAACACCTTCTTCACTATCCTATCTACCTGCGACTCCACTTTCAAGGAGCTATGAATCTGTACTCCAAGGCCTCTTTGTTCAGCAACACTTCCTAGGACCTTACCATTAAGTGTATAAGTCCTGCTAAGATTTGCTTTCCATGCAAAATGCAGCATCTCGCATTT
>NC_057713.1:76237580-76301288 GCF_004010195.1 Chiloscyllium plagiosum
CTTTGTTCAGCAACACTCCCTAGGACCTTACCATTAAGTGTATAAGTCCTGCTAAGATTTGTTTTCCCAAAATGCAGCACATCACATTTATCTAAATTAAAATCCATCTGCCACTTCTCAGCTCATTGGTCCATGTGATCAAGATCCCATTGTTATCCGAGGTAACCCTCTTCGCTGTCCACTACACCTCCAATTTTGGTGTCATCTGCAAACTTACTAACTGTACCTCCTATGTTCACATCCAAATCATTTATACAAATGATGAAAAGCAGTGGACCCAGCACCAATCCTTGTGACATTCCATTGGTCACAGGCCTCCAGTGTGAAAAACAACCCTCCACAACCACCCTCTGTCATCTACCTTTTGAGCCACTTCTGTATCCAAATGGCTAGTTTTCCCTATATTCCATGAGATCTAACTTTGCTAAGCAATCTGCCATTGGGAACCTTGTTGAATGCCTTAGTGAAGTCCATATAGATCACATCCACCACTCTGTCCTCATCAATCTTCTTTGTTACTTCTTCAAAAACCACAATCAAGTTTGTAAGACATGAGTTCCCATGCACAAAGCTATGTTGACTATCCTTAATCAGTCCTTGCCTTTCTAAATACATATACATCCTGTCCCTCAGGATTCCCACCATAGACATCAGGCTCACTGGTCTATAGTTCCCTGGCTTGTCCTTACGACTTTTTTAAAACAGTGGCACCACGTTAGCCAACCTCCAGTCTTCCAGCACCTCACTTGTGACATCACTTCCCTAGCTTCAGGGTAACCTGATCAGATCCTGGAGATTTATCCACTCTTATGCATTTCAACTCATCCAGCACTCCTCCTCTGTAATAGGGACATATTTTAAGATGTCACCATCTACTTCCCTACATTCTATATATTCCATGTCCTTTCCACGTTAAATACTGATGCAAAATACTCATTTAGTATCTCCTCCATCTCCTGCAGCTCCACACAAAGGCTGCCTTTCTGATCTTTGAGGGGCCCTTTTCTCTCCCTAGTTACCCTTTTGTCCTTAATGTATTTGTAAAAACCCTTTAGATTCTCCTCAACTCTATTTGCCAAAGCTATCTCATGTCCCATTTTTGCCCTCCTGATTTCCCTCTTAAGTTACTTCTACTGCCTTTATACTCTAAGGATTCATTCAATGTATCCTGTCTATACCTGACATATGCTTTCTTCTTTCTCTTAACCAAACCGTCAACTTCTTCAGTCATCCAGCATTCCCTATATCTACCAGCCTTTTCTTTCACCCAACAGGACTATACTGTCTCTAGACTTTCATTATCTCATTTCTGAAGGCTTCCCATTTTCCAGCCATCCCTTCACCTGCGAACAGCTGCCCCCAGTCAGTTTTTGAAAGCTCTTGCCTAATACTGTCAAAATTGCCCTTTCTCCAATTTAGAACTTCAACTTTTAGTTCTGATCTATTTTTATTGATCACCAGTTTAAAACTAATAGAAGTATGATCGCTGGCCCCAAAGTACTCCCCCACTGACACCTCAGTCACCTTCCGTGCCTTATTTCCCAAGAGTAGTAGGTACAACCACAAAATGAATCAGAAAATCTTAAATAAATTCCTCTCCATCTGAACCCTTAACACTGTGGCTATTCCAGTTTATGTTTGGAATGTTAAAATCCCCTCACCATAACCACCTTATTATTCTTACAGATAACTGAGATCTCCATACAAATTTGTTTCTCAGTTTCCCTGTGAATATTAGAGGGTCTATAATATAATCGCAATAAAGTGATCATTACTTTCTTATTTCTCAGTTCAACCCAAATAATGTCCCTGGATGTATATCGGGAATATCCTCCCTCAGTACAGCTGTAATGCGATCACTAATCAAGAGACATATCTCAATATAACACAAAACGAAGAAAGAACCCACACTACTGACTATTGCAGACTTACTGTTATGCCACATTTAACATATTCACTTCTCTGTTTCTGTGCTGTGATCTCTCTCCCTCGACTGACCTCACCATGTGCTTCCTTTGACTTTTTTTTCTCCAAAAGTTCCAAAACAATGCAACA
Source organism: Chiloscyllium plagiosum (assembly GCF_004010195.1). Taxonomy (NCBI): domain Eukaryota; kingdom Metazoa; phylum Chordata; class Chondrichthyes; order Orectolobiformes; family Hemiscylliidae; genus Chiloscyllium; species Chiloscyllium plagiosum. The sequence continues at coordinate 76,239,636 of NC_057713.1, forward strand.
GCATATAAAACATTAATTACTGCTCTTGGAATTCGAGGAACTCACATCCAACACCTAAAATACCTCAAAAAAAGGAGAAGCCTGTTACAACCAGAAATTTTTCCCTCCTCCATTTTTGATTACCCAGAATCCACAAATCTATTGAAAGAAGTTAAGGGAGAGATTGTGACAAAAGGTAATGTCATTGGAATAGTGATAGAAGCATATAAAATAGAATCAAGAGTTGGTCATTTGGCCTATGAAACCCCATCTGCCAGTCAACACAATCATGGCTGATCCTCAATCTTAACAGCATACTCCCTCTCTTATCCCACATCCCTCACTGCAATTATCTTGTCAAAAACTTTTTATTTCTTAAAGATATTTAGTGACTTGGCCTCCACAACTTTCAAGGTAGAGTTTTTTTATTACATCCTTTTTTTTAACCACTCTCTGAATGAAGAAATGTCTCCTCTCATCAGTCCAAAATTGCCCATCTTATATCCTTAGACCATGGCCATTTTTTGAGAACACCACATCACTGCATTCATCCTTTAGATGTTTGAATGAGTTCCCCTCTCAATCTTCTAAACTTCAGTAAATACAAGCCAAGTAAACCCAATCCCTCCTAAGATGACAAAGTTTTCATCTCAGGAGTCAGTCTGGTTAATGTAAGCTTTCAGGCACTGGTACACAAGGACACCCAAGTCATAGCATCAGAGAAGCCCTAAGTATAGATAGAGCCCATTCAACCCATTGAGTCTGCACTGACCCTCCAAAGAGCATTCCACCCTATCTCTGTAACTCCACATTTATGATAGTTAACCCACTTAGCCTGCATATCCCTCAACACTGTGGGGCAATTTAGCATGGCCTTTCTCTGGTCTGTGGAAGGAAACTGGAGTGCCTGGAGAAAATACACAGACCCAGGAAGAACATGCAAACTCTACACAGAGAGACATCCAAGGCTGGAATCAAACACTGGTCCCCAATGCTGACCACTGTGCCACCTTGCTGCCTTTACATATTAACACCTTCCAATCCATCACCAACTAAACAATACTCAATTCGGTTTTTCCTATCTAAGTTGTCAACTACACACATCCACATTATACCACAAATGCTGTGCATTTGCCAACTTAGTCAACTTGTCTCAGTCATCCTGAAGGCTCCTTACATCCTCCTCACAAATCACATTCCCACCTATACTTGTGTTGTCAGCTAACTTGAAATATTACTATTGGTTCCCATCCAATAGTAATGGTTGACATATGATGAATAACTGGGGTCCAAGCATTGATCACTGCAATACTACTCTCCTCACTGCCTTCCACTCTGATGAAAACTCAGTTATTCTGACTGCATTTCCTGTCTGATCACCAATTCAGAGATTTAGTGTCATGCTTTGGAGCCTTTGGTTCAAATATCACCACTGCAGCTGATGTCGTAATTGTTGTAAAAACCAATTTGGTCTACTAATGTCCTGCAGGAAGAGAAATCTGCCATCCTCACCAATCTGGCCTCCATGTGACTCCACACCCACAGCAGTGGCTGCCTTAATTACCCTCTGAAATGATTTCAGTTCAAGAAAAAAAACCACAGACTTTGCCAACAATGCCTACGTCCCAAAAAATGAAAGAAAAGGAAAGAGAAATAGCAGAAGTATAGGTCACAATTCTTTAATTATAATTAATTGTAGGAGTTACATCAGAGGATGAGATGATTACTAATATTATGATGATTCAAGAAAGATAGAGCAACTAACCCAAAACTGACATGCATTATATCTGTATCGGAAATGTTATTAGAAACCCTTATTAAGACAAAAGGAAGACTATGCATTATTTAAGGAGAGCTAGCATGGATTAGTTAAAAGATATCTTGATTACATTATTTGAGGGAACAGATAGTTTCCTCAAGTTAAGACAGCAGATATCTAAATGGATTTTTAGAATGTATTTGTTATTTGACAAAAAAATGACACAAAGGCAGCATGTTAAAAGATGCATAAGGGGAAAGTGATGATAATATATAATCGAATCAGCAGCAGGATACAGAAGGTTTTAATGGATACTGACTCTCAGGTAGTTGGCAGTTGTATTCCACAATAGTCCGTTTTGGTTCTATTTAGTTGTTATTGTGTTTAATGCAGTTTTACAAAGTGTGCAGATTATATGAAAATAGCAATATTGATGATAGAGGTGTAGACTGATGTAGATTTCAGCATGATATGCACAAGATGATGAAAAGGGCAGATGTATTCCAGTTGAATGTCAATGCAAGAAAGTATGAAGGATTGCACTTTGGAAAGACAAATCTAAAATAATGTATTGTAATCCAGCCAATTTTGATGTGGTTGAGCAGAAGGTATTTGGCATCTATTGTATTGTTTACTGTTATGACTGGACTGAGAAAGAAGTGCTAGTAATCATGTCCCACTGTTTCACAAGACATTGCAATGTGTAAATCCCAAAAAGACCATCAAAATGACCAATTTATCAAAACAAATAAATATGAATGCTGGAGATTTGAACAAAAACTGAAATTACTGGGAAACCCAGCAGATCTGGCAGCACGTGAGGAGAAAACTGAGTTAATGTTTTGAGTTCAGTGACTCTATATCAGAGTAGATGAAGTTCCAAGAATGAAGATTCACTGGACTCATAACATTAAAAATTACCAATTGTCTGACTGGCTGATACTCAAGACAAATGCAATTCACACTGTTTCATCAGTGACATAAATAACACTATTCATTGCAACACACGTTACTTTAACAAATGGCAGTGAAAAGTAATGATTTCTAATCAACGACCGTGTAACTGAAACTACCGCCATTTAAACACCAAATACACACACACTAATTTATGATTAAGACAGACAAAAGTCAAATGTTTTGAGAATAATATTATGGCTGAAAAAGTATAAACAAAATTCTCAAGTTCAAAAGTCCACTCGCACCAGATAAACACACACTGTGTAGGTTTACCAGTCTGGTATCGTCTGTGCAATATGCTTCTGGAGCAAGCAGTCTGCAGAATTAAACCAGATAGAATCCTTCTTCCTCATATCATGATTATTCAAACAGAAGAAACTCATGTCTCTATCCTTGCATGCAACTCCTTAAAGCTGGCATGACTACTTGGTTTATGAACTTTGGATTATGTTAAGATACAAGAGTAAAGAAATGATTATAAAAATTTGAGTATTACTGATTGGGCCTTAAGTGGATTATTGTAGATAATTCTGGACACGAAACTTCGAGAAAGACGTAAAGGCATTGAAAAGTGCATTAAGTTTACCAGGATATTTGCCAGTAATGAGGAGTTCAGAAAACTTTCATATCAAAAGTCATTCAGCCCCTAAGATCTACGCAAAAGTAACACAATCATAATTGCAATCTCAAATCTACATTCCCACCTTTCACCTGATAATCTTTCACACCCTTGCTTAACAAGAATCTATTCAGTCCTTCCTTAAAATATAAAAGGTTCCACTTACACTACCTTTTCAGAAAGAGTGTTCTAAAATTCATCACTCATGAGAGAAATACCTTCACATAAGCTCTGCTTAAATTGGTGATCCTTATTTTTAAGCAGTTCTAGATTCTCCTATTACAAGTATCCTCTCCACATTTACCCTTTCAAGATCCTTCAGAATCTTATATGTTTCAATCAAGTTGCCTCTTAGTTTCCTGAACTCCAGTAGCTAAAGGCCCAGTGTGTCCAAATTTTCCTCATAAGACAACCTATTTGTCGCAGCAAACCTAATCTGAACTGTCTCCAATGAATTACATTCTCCTTATATAAGGAGACCAATACTGTACTCCAGATGTGGTCTCACCAGTGTCTTATATAACTGAAGCATAACCACTATACCTTTGTATTCCACTGCCTTTGTGAATGTTTAGTATTATTTCCCTTGGAACAGAGAACGTTAAGTGATAACCTCACTTGACACACAGTGAACTCAAAATTTTATTGAATAGGTCTGCTACACATAACACGCTCCACCCTAGGTCAAATGGAAAGAGGGAGGGTCATCTTAAAGGAAGCTCCACACTTAGTATCTCCACTTCTAGAAGTTAGGATTTTACTTCAAGATGTACCTGGATGGACAAAGATGAGGAAGTGGAAAAACTGCAGCAACGTGCCACGCAAGAAACCCTATTCCATTATTTTGAAGGACACAAATGGAATTTCATGAGATGACACAAATTGTGAAGTGCAGGAACTCAAGAGAGGGTTTGATCTCTGGGCAAATGTCATATTCTGGACAAACCAGGATCAGTTGATCCCTTACATCTAGGCCACCACAATCATTTGTGCATTCTGGAGTACCATGGTCATGAGGCTTTGGATGACTTTAACGTGAACTGGTCATGACAGGTGCCCTATTCGGAAGTCGTACTACTCCTCTGCCACATAATGCATCTCTAAGACTGGTCACCCCACAAGACCAACTGCTAATGTTGGCGCTTTACATGGGATTAATGCATACTATCTTTTGACATAAATAACGGTTGTCAGAAATTTAAAGTGTGACCTTTTATGGTGTATATAGTAATATCACAATCATGGTCAGTATTTCTTTGAACATTATTCCCTCCTTCTTTATACATCACATTCTGCTGACGTCAAGTCCCACTTCATAGATATCATACAACAGCAGATTGTTAACAAGATCATTGCAAAGTTCTTGACAAACATTAACAGGTTGAATGGATACTGATCCAAATTTAAGGGAGGCAGTGACCAAGTGATGTTGCCGCTGGACAATTAAGTCAGAAACCAGGTAATATTCTGAGGAATGGGTTTGAATCATACATGGCAGACGGTAAATTTTAAATGCAATTAAAAATCTGGAATTGAGAGTTTACTGATGACCATGAAACCATTGTTGATCGTCGAGAAAAACCCAGTTTGGTCATTAATGTTCCCTGGGGAAGAAAACTGCTATCTTTACTAGGTCTGGCCGACATGTGACTCCATCCCATGAATGAATAAATAAAAGAAATATTAGAGAGAAAGAGGAGGCACTTGGTTAAAGAGATTAGATTTAAGGACGTTCACAAAGGAGGAGTAGGAGGAAGTAAAACAGAAGGATTAGAGAGAAAATTCAAAATATAAGCGAAAGATATCGTCACAAGTTGAGTGACAGGGGAACTGAGGGCTGTACAGCAGAGGGGGAACAGAGAGTTATGGGGAGATGTAGTGTAGGAGAAGGTTTTGGTAAATAAAAACGGTGGTGAAAACATGAAGGGATTTAAATATGACTATCCAAATTTCAAAATGGAAACACTGGTAAACTGGGAGTCAACGTCATTCAACAAAGCCAGCAGTACCTAATAGAAATTGCCTCAAAATCATAACTTAACAAACAGAGGGGCAGTTCAGGGATTGTGATAGGTGATGGAGAGACAGAACGAAGTCTATGCAGCACTTATTAGGACATTGCCACTTGCCAAAATTATCTAAACTGAAGGGTTCAGAGTGTAGAAGGAGGCAAGAATGATTCTTTCCTACCTCCAATAAGTGTGAAAAATATAGCCATTGCTGAATAAATATAAAGGAATGTAAGGTCAGCCCTCCTAACAAAGGAAGATGGTCTGTCAAAGACTGCAAAGTGTTCAAGTAAGACAAGTACAAAAACTGCACTAACGTTGTCACAGATATCATTTGTGAGCCTGGTTTAGACCAATTCAAATGTGAAAACTTGACTGGAGTAAGTGATTTAAGAACAGAGACATAGGAAAAAGGAACACAAATTTAGATTCGTCATATTTTTGTGTTGCTTCTCTTAGCAGAGTTACCACTTTCACAACAGATTGGCAAGTAGCAAAGGTTCAAATTCCTTGAAAATTTCAAACAGGTATATGCACCACTGAAACTGATAACTAGCACTTACAAAACAACTTATGCACATACCTTTAGCCAACCACAGCATCTGCATGGCTACTGGTCATGTGATCTCATCCTGGTCCTTGGCTCATTAGCATACTCAGCTATTAAAGCAGTGACAATCTTCAAGGACTTTGGAGAAAATGGTTCATTCTGGTCTCCCTTCTATAGGAAATATGTTATTAAACTTGAGTGGGTTCAGAAAAGATTTACAAGTATATTGCTGGGATTGGAGGATTTGAGCTATGGATGATCTTATAGAGGTTTATAAAATCATGAGGGGCATGGGTAGAGTAAATGGGCAAGGTCTTTTCCCCAGGGTGGGGAGTCCAAAACTAGAGTACATAGGTTTAAGATGAGAGAGAAAAGATTTAAAAGGGACCTGAGGTGTAACTTTTTCACACACAGGCTGGTGTGTGTATGGAATGAGCTGCCAGAGGAAGAGGTCAGTACAATTACAACATTTAATAGACATCTGGATAGGAACATGTACAGGTGATGTTTAGAGGGAGATGGGCCAAATGCTGGCAAATGCGACTATATCACCTTAAGCTTTCTGGTCAACATGGACAAATTGGACAGAACAGTCTGCATCCATGCTGTATAACTCTATGTCTGTATAACTGTATGAAAGATCAGAGATGACCATTAGTTTGTCAGGATAGAGTGGTCAAATTTCTTTATATGTGGTAATTTTCCATTGATTGTTGGAGATCAAAAACAGGACAGCTCTTCTTAAATTTCTGACTGCATTGTTATGAACATTAACAAACTTTTCTTAACATCTTAAAATAACATATGTACAGAATATGAGGTTGATAACACATTGATTTTTCTACCTTCATACGAAAACACCCATAAAGAAATGGAGAACATTCCCTGAGCAGATTCCTGGAACATGGTGCCAGTCAACTCCTGATTGGTCATTTGCCCAATGGCCTAGCCATGCCAGTGAAATAACCTCAGGGTTGTACTAACAATAACCATTGGCCACTGTCATTCTTAGATTTCCTAACTCCAAGCTTCATCTTCAAAGTACATGGTAAGCCTGGCAAATTTGGTAAGCCTGGGGTGACACACTGGAACAGTGGTTAGCACTGCTGCCTCATAGCACCAGGCACCCAGGTTTTATTCCAGCATCTGGCCACTGGCTAGGTGGAGTGTGTGCACATTTTCCCCATGTTTGCATGAGTCCTTTGTGGGTGCTCCGGTTTCCTCCTACGGTCCAAAGGTGGGATTGGCGATGCTAAATTGCCTATAGTGTCCAGGAATGTGTACGTTAGGTGGATTACCCATGTGAAATGCAGGGTTAAAGGGATGGAGTATATGGGTGAATCTGGGTGGGATGCTCTTCGAAGACGTAATGTGGACTTGTTAGGCCGAATGGCTAATTTCTACATTGTATGGATTCTAGGATTCTATAATCTCTTTGTCTGCCTATATTTTTCCCTTACTGTCTCTCTCTGGGCGAACTTTCTCCTTATGCACTCACTTCCCTTTCCCCCCACCCCCCCATTATTCCTCCCTGATCAGAATATACATTATCTTTTCCCAGCAACTATCAGTTCTGAAGGAAGGACAAAGGACTCAATACCTTAACTTTGTTTTCTCTCCACAGATGCTGCCAGACCTACTGAATTCCTCCAGAATTTTCTATTTTTCAGATCGCTATCATCCATAGTATTTCATTTGTTACATAACTGAAATTAGATTAGATTAGATTCCCTTCAGTGTGGAAACAGGCCCTTCGGCCCAACCAGTCCACACTGACCCTCTGGGGAGTAACCCACCCAGACCCATTTCCCTCTGACTACTGCACCTAACACTATGGGCAATGTAGCATGATGAATTCACCTGGCCTGCATGTCTTTGGACTTTGGGAGGAAACCGGAGCACCCAGAAGAAACCCACGCAGACATGGAGGGAATGTGCAAACTCCACACAGACAGTCGCTCAAGGCTGGAATTGAACCTGGGATTTTGGTGCTATGAGGCAGCAACGCTAACCACTGAGCCACCATGCTAGCTGGCAGCAACCATGTATCATTGAAGCTGTCCCATATTAAAAATTCATCAATATTCCCACTCCCTAAATGCACTTCATTCAAATTATTTCAGTTTCTACATGAGGCTCAAATTAGTTTCATCTAGAAATTTCTATCACGAGTCATAAGGCCTTTGTTGGGATTCAAGCTTATCTGATAGAATGAAAATCTTTTCTCTCCACTAGCTGGAAGAGAACTGAATTTAGATACTTCCAATCAATTTATTAACAATGATGACTTAACAGCAGAAGGTTATGATTAATGTGACATAATCACATTTATTGTACAACAGAAATTCACCAAGGCTCCTTAGACAGCATCTTACAAGCCCTGTTGAGACACATAAGATTATGAGGGGCATGGACATGGTAGATAGGAAGCTGCTGTTTCCCTTCATTAAATGGTCAGTAATGAGGGGACGTCATCTTAAGGTGAAGTACAGGAGGAGTAGGAGATTGGAGGATGTTTTTCACCCAGAATGTGGTGAAAATCTTCAATGCACTGTAGCAGTGGGTAATAGAGGCAGGAAACCTTTAAAAAGTGTATGGATTAGCACTTGAGATGTTATAACATTCAGGCTATGGGCCAAATGCTGCAAATATAGGATTGATGTAGATAGGTTGGCACAGACCCAACGGGTTTAAGGGCCTTTTCTGTGCTGTATGACTTTATGACTTAATCTGAAAGTAAAGCCCCAGTATTCGAGTTACACCTATTCATTGGTATATTCCCATGTTATTAACATGTAGCTGATTCCATTATATGTTATTCCAGCAGAACAAGATCCACACTGTAGAAAGTTTACTGAATGCAGCTTTAATTTCTTGCTGATATGCAATCTTAAAGGGCATGGCCATAACATAATTTAAAATGTTGGTTCTGGGAGTATTTCAAAGATTAAATTAGACTTATTTTGCTGAAATCATTGAAACTGCAGCTGCCTTTGTCTAATATAGAAAATTTGTGACAAATCTTCCAGTCAGGAGATAGATGTCTCTGCTTCTCACAATGGCAAGCTCTGTTCATGTTTATTTGATTTTACTTTGGGTTTTTCCAGAGAACACAACAGACTTTGGCAAAAAGACTCATTAACGTAAAATATTTACGGACAAGCATCGGCCATTCAGCCTATAGGTCAGATCATAAACTGAGCTAAAACTCAAAAGTGTGGTGCTGGAAAAGCACAGCTGGGCAGGCAGCATCTGGGGAGCAAGACAGTCAATGTTTTGAGCATAAGCTCTTAGAGTCATAGAGATGTACAGCACGGAAACAGACCCATCGATCCAAATCATCCATGCCAACCAGATATCCAAGTCTAATCTAGTCCCACCTGCCAGCACCTGGCCCATATCCCTCCAAACCCTTCTTATTCATATACCCATCCAGGTGCCTTTTAAATGTTGCAATTGTTACCAGCCTCCACCACTTCCTCTGGCAGCTCATTCCATACATACCACCCTCTCTGTGAAGAAATAGCCCCTTAGGTCTCTTTTATTTCTTTGCCCTCTCACCCTAAACCTATGGTGTCTAATTCTGGACTCCCCCACCCAGGGAAAAGACCTTGTCTGTTTACCCTATCCATGTCCTTCATGATTTTATAAACCTCTATAAGGTCACTCCTCAGCCTCCAATGCTCCAGGGAAAACAGCCCCAGCATATTCAACCTCTCCCTTTAGCTCAAACATTCCAACCCTGGCAACATCCTTGTAAATCTTTTCTGAACTTTTTCAACATTCTTCCAATAGGAAATAAGGAAAGCATACCAAATGCCTTCATCACTATCCTATCTACCTACGACTCTATCTTCAAGGAGCTATGAAAGTGCAATCCAAGGTCTCTTTGTTCAGCAACATTCCCTAGGTCCTTACCATTAAGTGTATAAGTCGTGCTAAGACATGCATTCCCAAAATGCAACACCTTCCATTTATCTAAATTAAACTCTGTTTGCCATTCCTCAGCCCACTGGCCCATCAGATCAAGATCCCATTGCAATTTGAGGTAACCTTCTTCGCTGTCCACTACACCTCCAATTTTGGTGTCATTTTCAAATTTACTAACTATACCTCTTATGCTCACATCCAAATCATTTTGATAAATGACAAAAGTAGTGGACCCAGCACCGATCCTTGTGGCACTCCACTAGTCACAGGCCTTCTGTCTGAAAAACAACCCTCCACTTCTGGCACCTTCCCCTATCACCACAAGAGGTGTAGAAACTGCAACCATGCCTCCCCCCCCTCACCTCCATCCAAGAACCCAGAGATCCTTCACATCTGACAGAGAATTTCCTGCACCTCCACACATGTCATCTACTGAGTCGGTTGCTCTAGATGTGGTCTCCTCTGCATTGGGAAGACAGGATGCCAACTTGCAGAACATTTCAGAGAACATCTCTGGGCCACACACACTAAACAACTCCACTGCCCTGTGGCCAAACACTTCAACTCCCTGTTCCACTCCACCAAAGACATGCAAGTCCTAGGCCTCCTCCACGGCCAATTTCTAGCCATCCGACGCCTAGAGGAAGAACACCTTATCATCCGTCTTGGGACCATCCAACCACATGGGATTAATGTCGATTTCACCAGTTTCTTCATCTCTCTTCCCTGCACCTTATCCCAGATCCAACCTTCCAACTCAGCGCTACCCTCTTGAACTGTCCTACTTGTCCATGTTCCTTCCCACTTATCCACTCCACACTCCACTCCAACCTATCACCATCATCTTCCATCTTCATCTACCTATTGCATTCCCAGCCACCTTCCCCCCAACCCCACACCCTTCCATTTATCTCTCAGCCCCCTTGGGTTCCGCCCCCCAACATTCCTAATGAAGGGCTTATGCTCGAAACGTCAACTCTCCTGTCCTCGGATGCTGCCTGACTGGCCGTGCTTTTCCAGCACCACATTTTTTTTTACTCTAATCTCCAGCATCTGCTGTTCTCTCTTTCTCCCTGAACTGAAACTCAACTTAACTGTCTTTGTTTCTTAATCCCTTGATAGTCTGACCTAACACAGTCTTATCAATTTCAGTTTTGAAGGCAAATTTATCCACAGAACAAAGTGTTGAAATTTAGGTATTTTTACAACATTTTTAATCATGCTGACAGTAAACAAGATAGTTTTCATGGGAAATCCATCATTGGAAGCAATCTGATGCTTGTACAGATTGTCCAACTAAAAGATAATCATTTCTGAAGTATAAAACATATGGAAGCCCCGACACACCTGACTTTGCAGGCATTGCCTTAGAAGTTGAGCCTTCCGAAGGACAATTACCTGATGTCTGAAACTCTCTGAAATTATCGCCAGCTCTGATTTGGTATCAAAGATATTGGAGGATTCTGACTTACTTGAGTAGTTAGTAACAAATGTTAGAGGACTACTCCAATTCTAATTCTTAGGTAATTATAAAACTGAAATCCCTCTGCAAATCATGACTGAACACTTTGAACCCCCACAGATACTCAACAACAATCCTCAAATAAAAGCAAAATGTTGCAAGTGCTGGAAATCTGAAATAGCTAGAGAAACTTAACATCAGAGAAGAGAGAAACAAAGTTAGAGTCCAGCATGCCTTTCTTCAGAACCTTCCTGATCCAAAACCTACCTCCTACCCAATATCCCCAATCCCACATCCCTGGGTTATCTCACCTGCCAGGCTAACTCCTCTCATCCACCAAGCATTCTAACCACTTCCCCTCTTTTCCCAGACTCTAGTCTGCCACTCAAATTTCACTTGTTTTCACTCAGCAGCTGTCAAATGACTTAAATACTTTTAAACCATGGAAATTGACACCCACTACTGGTGTCAACATCAATGTTCTCTGATGCTAACAGAGGGTTCCTATGCTGCTTCAGTAGTTATGTCACTGATCCAGATTTCACCTGAAAAACTTCATCGAAGATAAATGAGCAATATTTACAATGACCCAGGTCAGATTTTGATGACCCGTTATTCATACAAAGTGAATGACTTACAGTCTTAGGATGCATTATCTGAGATATTGATTACAATTGGGTGAATATATATTTGTATTTTGCACTTTTTTAAAGGAACACTGTGCAGCAAAGAGAAGACTGGCTGCAGCATGGAAAAATTTAGCATTTGCAAAGACCACAAAGCAACTTGACCTGTGTCCCTGCATCTACAATGCTTAGGAGTAGAGGTCACAAGATCTAGCTCATGAGTGTACAAAACGTCTGAATTTGAACACAGAGAATCTAAGATAATTTTTTTTCAGAATTAATAGCCTTTGCCCTTTTTATTTTCTCTGAAATTCCTTTCCACAAAGTTTGTGAGTGCAGAGTTCCTAAAATTGAATTTGAAATCTATGTCACTGTAACCAGAAAAGTGAATTCAACCACTATAACTGATCCAGGAAGCACCTTAGTACCAACAAAAACTGGAAGTGCTAGAGAAACCCAGAGGTCTGGCAGCACCTGCAGAGAGAAAAACAGAGTTAACACTTCAAGGTCAGTGACTCCTCACCTCAGTGCCAATTGATTTTGTGCAAAGCATCTTGGGCTGCAGACCAACAAGTGGGGCAATCTGTGATTTTTTTTCTCTGGCTTTGTTCAGGGAGGTCATGTCTTACTAACCTGATTGTTCACCTTTCTCATCTTCTCAAAAAATTCAACGAGGGTAGAGCAGTAGATGTTCCCTACGGATTTTAATAAGGTGTTTGAAAGCTTGCTCGTGGTAGGTTCATCCAGAAGATGAAGACGCATGGGATCCATGGTGACATGGCCACTTGGATTCAGAATTGGTTTGCCCACAGATGTCAGAGGGTAGTCATGGAAGGGTGTATTTTCTGGCTGGAGGACCATGACTAGTGGTGTTCCACAGGGATTCGTACTGGGACCTCTGCTGTTTGTGATATATTGAAATGACTTGGATGATAACATAGATGGGTGTGTTAGTAAGTTTGCAGATGCCACAAAGATCGCTAGAGTTGTGGATAGTAGAGAAAGTTGTCAAAGGATATAGCAGGAAAAAATCATTTGCAGATATAGGCAGAAAAAGGGCAGATAGAGTTTAATCGAAGCAAGTGTGAGTTGCTGCATTTTGGTAGATCAAATGTTAAAGCAAGTTACACAGTTGACGGCATGACCCTGAACAGAGGTATCTTGGGGTTCAAATCCAAAGCTCCCTGAAACTGGTCACACATTTAGGAAGGGAAATAAAGAAGGTATATGGCATACTAGGCTTTATTGGTCGAGGAATATCATGTTGCAGCTTTATAAGACTTTGCTTAGGCCACAATAAAGAGTATTGCTTTCAGTTCTGGTCGTCACATTACAAGAAGGATGTGGAGGCTTGGAGAGAGTGCAGAACTGGTTTACCAGGTTGCTGCCTGGACTAGAGGCTATCAGCGATAAACAGATGCTGGAAAAGCTCAGGTTGTTCTCTCTAGAGTGGCAGAGGCTGAGAAGAGACTTGATAGCAGTCTTTGAAATTATGAGAGGCATAGCTAGGATTGACAGTCAGAATCTTTTTCTCAGAGTTGAATTACCTAATACTAAGGGGCATGCATTTAATATGAAAAGGGGAAATTCCAAGGAAATGTGAGGGTAAGGTTTTTACACAGAGAGTGGTAGGAGTCTAGAAGAGGAGACAGATGCTATAGGGATGTTTAAGGGACTTTTAGATAAGCACATGAATATGGAAGGATATGGACTCAGCGCAGGCAGAAGGGATTAGTTTAATTTGGCATCATGTTCGGTACAACATCATGGGCTGAAGGGCCAATTCCTGGTCAGAACTGTTCTATGTTCTGATGTAACTGGTGCTTTGTCAAAGTATTTTTAATTTAAATATTCTGCAGAGTTTTACATTTTCTTTGCCAGACTTGCAGGTTGTCCTCTGCATTATTTTTCAAGAAGGATAGTGGGCATTTATTTGCACAACGTTCCATTGTTAACCTTCACTTGAGTTAGTTTTGTTTGCAATAAACAAGTCATTTCTTTGTTACTGAAGAAACTATCTGATACTGAACCACATACAGTTAATATTGATATAATTGGCAATATTCAAACATTACTGTGACTAGTGCAGAAGTGAGACAAGGAAACGGATTAGTTTATCCCTCCTTACTCAGCCACAAGATTTTGCATGCAACAGGATTAACAGTCATGCAAAGGGTGAGCATGACCAATATTTTCTCTTGATGAAGGCAGAAAAGCAGCATATTCAAAAGAATTTTGTATGCAACAGGATTAACCGTCATGCAAAGGGTGATTGTCTGAGCTGAGTTCATCACTTCCTGTAACCATCTCTGATCTTGAATGGTACAGTTGCCATACCAGGTAGTGATACATCCAGTCAGAATGCTCTCAATGGCACACCTATAAAAGTTGGCAAGGGTATTTGCCGTCATGCCAAATTTCCTCAGCTTCTTGAGGGAGAAATGTTTTTGGACCTTTGTCACCAGTGTGTCCACATAAAGAGTCCAAGAAAGCTTGTTGTTGAGGAACTTGACACTCTCCATTCATTCTACCTCTGTGCTGTTAATATATAGGGGGGCATGAGTAGCATCCTGCCAAAAGTCAGTAATGAGTTATTTGGTTTTGCCGGCATTGAGAGCTGTGTGGTTCTTAATGCACCACTTTTTCAGGTCTTCCACCTTCCGTCTCCAGTCTATTTCATCACCATCTGAGATTCGACTGACTATGGTGGACATAGTCAAACTTGTAAATGGCATTAGTCTGGTATTTGGTGACGCAGTCATGGGTATACAGTGAGTACAGTAGGGAGCTGAGTACGCATCCCTGGGGAGCTCCAGTGTTGAGTATTAGTGAGGATGAAATATTCTCCCCAATCTTCACTGATTGTGGCCTGTGGGTCAGGATCATGTTGCAGAGAGTGGGGCTTAGTGTGAGATCACTAAGGTTAGTAATCAGTCTCGAGGGGATAATAGTGTTGAAGGCTGAAATGTAGTAAATGAGTAAGATTCTTACGTAGTTGTTCTTGGTGTCAAGATGTTCTCAGGAGGAGAGAAAGGCAAGTGATATGGCATCTGACGTGGATCTGTTGGTCCGAAATGCAATTGGAGTGGATCAAGAGTAATGGAGAGACTGGAGTTGATTAATGCCATGACCAGTCTTTCAAAACACTTCATGACCACCGAATTTAGGGCCACTGGGCGGTAGTCATTGAGACATGCTGCATGAACCTTTTTAGGCACAGGGATGATGTTGGCCCTCTTGAAACAGTCAGGGACAGCAGCCTGCTGCAGGGAGAGGTTGAAGATGTCCGAAAAGACCTCTGCCAGTTGGTCTGCACATACTTTAAGTGCACAGCCTGGTACTCCATCTGGTCCCATCGTTTTCCTTGGATTCATATGAAGGAAAACTGATCTGACGACTGATGCAGTGCCTGCTGGGATAGGTTTGTCAGGACTTGTCGGAATAGGTGTTACCTCTCCACTGAAACTCTGCTCAAAGCGAGCATAGAAGGTGTTGAGATGATTTGGGAGGGATGTGTCATTGTCTGCTATCTTGCACTGTCACTTTTTAGAATCTGTGATGTCATTCAGTCCTTGCCATAGTCGCTGGGTGTCTGTCTGCGTCTCTAGTTTGGATCGGTATTTGTCCCAAGTTCCCCTTGTGGGGCGTCTAGAACAATGGGGCATCATTTAAAAATAAGCAGTCTTCTATTTAAAACTGATGAGAAAAAAATTCTTTTTTCAGAAGGTCTTTGGAGTTCACTTCTAAGGTGTAGTGGAGGCTCAATCATTGAATATATTTAAAGTTAAGTTAAAGTTCTGATCTCGATTTTGACCTTAGGTTTTTGAGTAAAAGGTCATTGGGTTGTTGGGGGGTTAGGGGTGGACGGTGGAGCCATGAGGAAAGTGGTGTTGAGGCTACAGTCAGATTGACCATGATCTTGCTGAATGCAGTTCAGGCTTGAAGGACCTAATGCCCTACTCCATCTCCCAATTCTTATTTGAGGTTTTGACTATGTGTTAAATTTAATAAATGACATTTGTTCATTATCACTGTTTTCTTGGTCTACCATGTGTTGCTGTTTTACGACCATCTTTTTAAAGAACTGAAAACCTGTGTTAAAGGAAGTTTGTGTGCAAATTAGAAGTGCATTCTTACACCATCCACAACATGGATATCAGACCAGAGTATATAATGAAGAGTGGACATGAATTGAACCTGAGGAAGAAGATTAGGCTTGAGGTTGCCATTGGCCTCTACCACTGGTCATAAACTTGGCAATGCCCCTCTAGCAATGGTGAGCACTGTCACCTCAATGCTGCTGGAGGGATAGAGTGGTGGCTGGTGAAGTAAGGACCTACAGTTATATCTGTCTCTTGCCAGTTAGCATATCTAATTATGTGTTAACTTTCCCTGCAAGACAGAAGAAATGTATCCGTGGTGCCAATGATGTGGCTGTCATGTTGAATAGCTAACATTGTCGATTTGGGAATGAGATGAGGAAATATTTCTTTGCTAATAATACTATGGAATTCTCTAACACAGAAAGCTGTGGGAGGCAAGTCACTGAATGCATTCAAGGGAGAGATAGATCAATTTGTAGTTATTAGTGGCATCAAGGGTTATGGGGAGAAAGTAGGAATATGGCATTGAGTTAAGAATCAGTCATGATCATATTGAATGGTGGAGAAAGTTCAAAGGGTGAAATATAAGGGAAGCACAATAATAAATATGGAATTTAAAAAAAAGATATCTGGGATTTTCCACTTCTGTAGCGTTTACCCTGTGGAAAATCACAGACAGAGAAGGTCATAACTTCAAAGATTCTGGGTAACATTATGAGGAAGGCTACATGGTCAAATTCTGTGCCATAAATAAATGAAGATTAACTCATAGTTCTTCTTCAAATAGATTTAGATTTAGATTTAGATAATTTAAAAAAGGAACATTCAATTATGAGAAGCAAGCAGTAAATTGGGATTAGGCAATGTGGCTCATTGGAGAAATTAGACTGTGTGTGGAGAAATTTGGTGGCATTAAATTAAAGGGGTGAATGTTCTATTTTTTGAAATTCTGGGTTAGTATAAGACTATAACAACTGAAGGATAAATGCCAGGTGAAGACAAAGGGATTGGATGGCTGAATGTTAAATACACTATTATTCATGACTGTAAGTCTCATTTCTTGTAATAATTCAGTGCTGTAGCTTTTCCAACAGTTTTCATATCCTTATGACAATTAAGTCATCAAAAACTACATGAAATGTTCTGAGGTAACATTTGTGGAGACTTGGTCGTAGCTGTAACAGAGCTGGGGGTGATAACTGTAAGTGCCATACAAACTTGCCACATTGCATTGATGGAAGGTCATGCTGGGTTCTTGGCTGAGCCACTTGTCTAATTAAATTTTCAAAACTGCTTCCAGATATACTGTGCAATGGAATTGACTTTCACTGCCTCTCCTATTTCCCTGGATTCGCAGACTAAGCTGCTAATTGACAGGGAAAGCCAGTTCCTTCCCACTGCATCCCAACCTGTTCTACCTCAGTTGCATAAATGAAATTCATCAAGAAATCAGGCAGCACAGTGGCTGAGTAGTTAACACTGCTGATTTACATCTCTAGGGACCTAGGTTTGATTCCTGACTTGGGTGACTGTGTGGAATTTGTATATTCTCCTCATGTCTGTGTGGGTTTACTCCAGGTGCTCTGGTTTCCTCCCACAATCCAAAGATGTGCAGTTCAGGTGAACTGGTCATGCTAAATTGCATTAGTCAGGGGTAAATACATAGTCAGGGGAGGAGGGTGAGTTACTCTTCAGAATGTTGGTGTGGACTTGTTGGGCCAAATGGCCTGTTTCCATCCTATAGGGAATCTAATCTTTAAAAAAAATGCATGTTCTGCAGATATTTATTTTAAGTTGCAAAATTTTTGTCATCTGAATCCAATAAAAGATGATAACTGCAAGTTGTATCAATTTAACTCCAGCAGCAACATTAGGCAGTGCACATACCAAAAGTTGCTTGAAGCTTGGGTATAGTCTTAAAATGACATTGAAGCTATGCATCCATATGGCGTTAACTGAATGCATCTGTAGTCGATAGACTACCTGCACATTCAGCTTCAAGGTTAAACCCATGTCAGGCTGCAACGTTAGGCTAATCTGACTGTAAGGAGGAGAAAAAAGAGAGACTAATAAAGTACACTGGAACTGAAACAAAAAATGGAGCATTTTTCCATTCAAGCATTGAACATAGTTAAAGAGTGGAGTGACCAACTGTCCCGTTTTTTTAACAGAGTTTTCCCAAATATGACAATTTGTCTCATATCCCTTCTGTTTCTTTCCAGGACATCAGAGATAAGTTTTCCTTAGAGTAGAGCAGGCTGGGGGTCCTGGTTGAGGTATACACAGTACTGAGGGGATAGGTGAGAAAGGGAAAAATATTTCCCCTTGATAAAGAAGTCAATATCCAGGGGGCATAGATTTAAGGGAAGGAGCAGAAGGTTCAGAGGGTATTTGAGGAAATTTATTTTCACTCAAATGATGTTGGGTATCTGGAATTCATTTCAGGCAAAGGCCCTTTTCCAAAATCAAACCCCTCTATTTATTTTACATCCCTCTCTACAGCACCAATTATTTGATTTGCCAGGAAGCACGTTCTAGTACAGTTCAGGTGGGGCTGTTCAACTACCTTCATCCCCATCATTACTGATAGTTTTGCCCGAAACGTCGATTTTCCTGCTCCTCGGATACTGCCTGACCTGCTGTCCTTTTCCAGCACCACTCTAATCTTGACTCTAATCTCCAGCAACTGCAGTACCCATTTCTGCCCATCTGGATTTCATTGCCTAACAGTGTGGTAGAGGCAGGAGCCCTTTTATTTCCTTTGATGGGCTTTGCTACCACAACTGAGGTAAACCCCTTAACTATTTAGATAAGCATATAAAATGCCAGAGCACACAAAGCTCCAGGCCAAATGCTGCAAAATGGGATTCAAATAAATGATGGTTGATGAACGGCATGAACACAGTGGTCCAAAGGGTTTTTTTCTGTGCTGTAAAAACTCTATGACTCTCCATTATTTGTTCAGATTTTCTGCAGGACATCAAGAGGTACTGTAGGTAGTGTCTGAGTCAAACACTCTGTTCAAGTGTTCAAATCCCAAATCAGAACTTGATGGTCATGAACGTTTTGGTCTAGTGTGGCCAAACAAGCTGATTTGTCAATCTGTAATTTCTTCCTCTATGTTTAAGCAAGTGGTAAAAGTGGGAGGGATCTATTGTCAGCCAGAATTGTGCATTAGCTGCAATGCATTAGGGCCTCCCCATGTTAAAAGTCTGCCCTTGCAGTATTTTGCCATGAGCAAGCATCATGCTCATTCTTAGGGACTACCACATATGCAATGCTTTATGCAGTGAACTGGGAATCTGCTGGGCGTGTCCTCCTGCTGTGCCTGTAGGTCTCTGTTGTTTTCACAATGTGTCTGCTGTCAACTACAAGGTGGAGAAGGATACTTGGAGAACTGAATGATAAGACTTGAGATGAGCAAAGAACTTCATTCTTTAACTTAGGTAATTACTATTTAGTACAATTCCTACCTTTCTCCGTAGCTGTGAATGAGTTCTGAAGGCTCTCCTCAGGGTGAGGGTGGAATGTGAAGAGGTGGGGGAGAGAGATCTCTTGTGGTCATTCACATTGATTCAACAACATTGATGGGACTGAAAAGAAGGTGATGCTGAAAGATTTTGAACTTTTAGGAGCTAAACTAAAAAGTAAAACATCCAAGGTGACAATTTCAGGATTACTGGATAAATTGTCAGAAGTTAAATAAAGCAGACAGGTTAAATATGTGGCTTAATGTTTCATGTGTGTGGAATAGCATTCAGTTGATGGGACACTATCAGTAGTGCTGGGGATGAAGGTAGCTGAACAGCCCCACCTGAACTTGACTGGAATGAGCTTCCTGGCAAATCAAGTAATTGGTGCAGTAGAAAGGGATATGAAGTAAATAGAGGGGTCTGATTTTGGAAAAGGAAATTATTGTAGGTGCAAATTAAAAGCATAAGGCAGCATTGGAGGGTAACTATTTTAACGATAATGTGTAGAAAGAGACAAAAGGGACAAGCACAAAAAAATCACAAATTGAGACAATGGGGGAACAAGGGGTAATAATGCAAAATGAACGGCCCTTTACTTGAATGTGCTTTACATTCAGAATGAAATAAATGAATTAACTGCAAAAATAGAGCTTGTTGGTTATGGTCTTTTTGCCATAACAGAGACAGAGACAAGGAAGGCTAATTCAGGAATATGTGACTTTTTGACAGGAAGAGAAGAATGGTTGAGTGTTTTTGTACAATGAGCTAATACATTAGTAAGAAATGATCTTGGATCAGTTGATGTAGAATCCATGTGGGTGAGGAAAGAAATAACAAGGGGAAGAAAACAGTAGTTATATAGCCCACCTGAACAGTAGTTATATAGCCCAACTGAACAGTTGCTGTCCTGCAGGAAACAGAAGAAACCAGAAAATAATGAAAGTACATAAAATAGTCACCAAATCTATCATGGGTGACTTTAATCTTCATATAATTGGGATAATCAAATTGGCAGAGGTAGCTATGAGGAATTCACACAGCATATTTGGTATCAGAGCAGGACGTGTGGATCTTTATTAGTGATGAGGTTGGATTAATAAATGATCTCAGAAAACATAGACCATAACATGGTAGAATTTAGCTTTCAGTTTGAGAGTTAGAAACTTGTGTCAGAAACAATTGTACAAATTAAATAATGGTAATTACATGGGATTGAGGACAGAGTTAGCTGAAGTGGACTTAGCAAAAAATATGATTGATGAACAATGGCTGACATTTAGAAAAGAAATTCATGATTCAAGATAAATTCCAGTGAGGGAAAAAAATGCATAAAGGATACAAGCCTTAGTTTATGAGAGAAGTTAAGGAGAGCATTAAATTAAATGAAAAGTAAAACTTACAATGTTGCAAAGATTAATGGTAAATCAAAGAGTTGAGAATGTGTTTTAATACCCAAGGAAGGGTGATAAATAAAAAGGCAGGCAATATAAACTGAAGGAAAACTAACAAGTAACATAAATACAGGTAGTGAGAGCTTCTCCAAATATATGAAAAGGAAGAAAATGGCAAAAGTAAGCATGGAGCCCTCAGACAATAAGGGGAATAGTATTGGGGCAGAGGAGTTGAACAAATATTTTGTACCAGTCTTCATGGTAGAGGATACTAATAACATTCTAATCATACTAAATAACAAAGGGGCTAAAGGTAGTAGGAAAATACACATTAACTAGCACTAGAGAGAAAGACCTGGAGAAATTAGTGGGTCTAAAGTCTAATCCGTTCCTGGATCTGATGGGTTGGAACCAAGGATTTTAAAATAAGTAGATATTGATAGTAATCTTCTAAGAAACCTTAGAATGTAGGAAAGTCCCAAGAGTAATGGAAAACTGACAATGTAACACTACTATTAAAAAAAAAGACATAAACAGGTAACTAGATCAGTTGGCTTAACATTTATTGTTGGAGAATGTTAGATCTGTTATGAAGGAGGTAATAGCATAAGGCAGCAAAATGAACGGCCCTTTACTTGAATGTACCCGAGCATTTAGAAACCCATAGCATAATCGAACAGAATCAGCATGGCTTCATTAAGGGGAATTCCTGCCTGGAAAACTTATTCCCATTCTTTGAGGAGGTAACAAACACAGTTGATAAAAGGGAACCAATAGATCTTATAAGGTTGTACTTCCAAAAGGCATTCCCTAAGGTATCACACTTGGGGCAACTTAATAAAATAACAGCCCATGGTGTTGGTGGTGGTGTCAAAGCAAAGAGGATGGCAGCAGAGTAGGACACTGTTGCCAGTGGTCCTCTGAATTTTAGATTCGATTAGATTACTTACAGTGTGGAAACAGGCCCTTCGGTCCAACAAGTCCACACCGTCCTGCAACCCACCCCCCTTCATTTATCCTTTCACCTAACGCTACAGGCAGTTTAGAATGGCCAATTCACCTAACCTGCACATTTTTGGACTGTGGGAGGAAACCGGAGCAAACCCACGCAGATACGGGGAGAATGTGCAAACTCTGCACAGTCAGTCGTCTGAGATGGGAATTGAACCTGGGCCTCTGGCACTGTGAGGCAGCAGTGCTAACCACTGTGCCACTGATAGCCAGTTTCCTTTCCTTTCTTTTTTCTTCTCTTTTCTGCAGTTTTTCTTTCCCATGCATCTCCATCCTCCACAACTTTTTAACTTCTTAAACTTATCCAGAGAGATTGGAGGGGCAAACCCGAGTCCAGGCCAGCTTGGGAGACTAGTACAGAGACCATGCTGGTACAGGAGGCAAGTCCTAGAGGTGAGTCACGGACCAGAGCCTAGCATTGGAGACAGTCTGAGTCCAGACAGGCCTGAAAGAAGGGTCCCGGATGTCCTGATGCTAAAGTCATGGGCTGGAGCCTGGCATGAGAGGTACTTTAAGTCTAGGCCAACCCAGGAAACTGGTCGAGTTCCAGAGGTGAATCATGAGTCAGAGCCCAGCGCAGGAGGCAGTTTGATTCCAGACTGGCCTGGGAAGACAAATCCTGGTGGTGGGTCCCAGGCTGGAGGCCATTGCAAGGAAGCAGCAAGGCCTTGAGTTCTGAAGCCCAGCGAGCACAAATTGGGAAAAGAAATTTAAGTACTTTTTAAAGATAATTTTATTCTTATTCTGGACTTTGAGTAATTCACAACTTTTAAAAATGTCCTATTCCTGTCTTTTACTCTTTCAATTCTGTAAAACAACACTTAAGTATCTGTACCTAGGTATCCAGTACCTAAGATAGTGCCAAAGCAGCGACATTACAAACATTCAAGTACATGTGATAATAAAGGTTATTCTATGAGCATGTACAGAAGATTGGCTAACTATTAGAAGACAGAGTTGGCATAGAGGAGACATTTTTAGAATAGTGATCAGTAACTAATGGAGTGCCACAGAGATCAATTCTGAGACCACAATTATATACAATATGCATTAATGACTTGGATAAGGTAAGTGAATGTACTATAGCCAAGTTTGTGGATGTCACAAAATTAAGTGGGAAGGCAGATGATGAGGATGACAAGAGGGTAAACAGAGTATAAACAGGTTAAGTGAGTTGGTAAAAACTTGACACACAGAAAATATTGCAATGACATATGTGGTTATACACTTTAGTAGGAAGAATAGAGGAGCTGAATATTATTTAAATTGAGAAAGGTTATAGAAAGCTACAAACAAAGACATTTGAGAGTCCTTGTGCATGAATCACAAAAGCTAGTATGCAAATCAACTGGGAAGGTAAATAGAATTTAAAAACTAAAGTGTTTGCCTTTCTTTCAAAGGGAATGGAATGTAAAAATTGAGAGGTCTTGATAAATCTAAAAAAGGCACAGTCAGACCACAGCTAAAATACTGTGAATAGTTTTGAGCCCTTTATCCAAGGAGAGATATACTGGCATTGGAGGCAGTTCAGATAAAGTTCCCTCGGTTGATCAGAGTATGGAGGAAATTTCTTATGAGGAGAGGTTTGGTAGGGCACAAACTCAGAGTTAGTTATCACCCACTTGATCCAAACATGCCTTCTCTGAGAAGAGATTGAATCTGTGGAATTCGTTACCACAGAGGGCTGTCGAGTCTGGGTCATTGAGTATATTCAAGGCTGAGATGGACAGATTTTTAATTAATAAGGGATTCAAGAGTTATGGGCAAATGGCAGGAAAGTGGAGTTGAAGGTTATCAGATCAGCCTTGATCTTATTGAATGGCAGACAGGGCTTTATGTCCAAATGGACTAAATCGCCCACTTCTGCTCCTATGACTCATGGTTTTATGTTCTTTGATCTATAACTAGGACTAATTTTAATGAGTAGTATGGTTTCCATAACAGTAAAGCAGTTGGTAGGAACTCATACATGACCCAGATAGATGTTCCACGATCAGTTAACACACCGAGGAATGTTAATTGGTTGAAGAGGGAATTTTCAAAGAGTTACCAACCATCTGATTGGCTAGCAGATCACTTGGCCCCATAAAGCCACTGGGATTGCATGCAGTTGCAGGAAACAGAAAGATGGGAGGTGAATGCAAGATAAGGCTTGGAGGCTCTTGTTGCTGACTACGAGAGGAGGGGTAAAATAAAAGATATTGGGTCAAAGGTTGCAAAGGTCAAGACATACCTTGGATGGTAGGGGTGGACCCTCCAATTGGTACAGGGTGACTATAGGGGACAATTTCTTTCTTCTTCCCTCTTGATCTCTCCCTCTATTGCTGACCTCCTCACAATGGCCAAAAATTCAAGGTCAGTACAAAAGTGTCCTGAAGTGGCCATTAACTGGCCAGTAAGGGATTTAATGGGGCTGAATGCAGTGTGGGGTGATCTTGCTTGCTTTCTGTCCAGTTTTGGCAAGATCAAGGCAAGCAGGTACGTAGAAGGAAATTCACACACAGAATTAGATAGGACTTGGCCCGAGATGAAAACCCAGTTCTGTGGCACTATTAAATTTACTACATGGGTGTGGTATGTTCATAAACAACAGAATAATGGAATTGCCCAAAACACAGTCTTGATCATGAAAGTTATGTTTGTTTTCAGGCTATGTCCGTAGACTTAGGCAAACTGTACTTGTTGGAATACATTTCCCATCAATACAAAGCTGTTAGCTTTACGTTAGTTTATTGAAAAAAATACCTTGTTTGTGTGACTGAAGGATTGAACCTATAATAAGGAGACTACAATTTCTGTATTCTTCCTTTCACCCATCCATTAAAGCATAACCTGACTCTACAACACAATAACTTTCCTGTTGCACTAAAATTCATTGTGGTGATTTGTTTTGAGGGGGGGCGTGGTGTGGGAAGGGGCATTGTGATCACAGTTATAGACCATTTGTAAGCAAGTTTAAGATAATTTATGGACTTTGTTAAAAAGCACCAGTTTAGGCACAATGCATTTTTTAATTGGATAAAGAAGGAAATACATTTATCCCAGATGTGACTGCTTTTCTGATCCCTGAGTGTTTTTGTCAAATAGAGAAGCAGAGGTAGTTTTAGATTGGTGGAATTTTCGTCCCTGATGTTTTGCAGTTTTTGGTGATAGTCTTCAGTGGAAATAGTCTTTAATTCCTTTCTCAGGCTGATAGAGGGGAACACCTGGTCTGCTCTGAGAAGATGGTGGCTTGTTTCTATGTTTCTTCTCTTTACCTGATTTCCCTCCTATTCCTGTTCTTACCTTATATTTGGGGCTGGCAGTGTATGATGTGTTAATCACCTATCTGAACCTTTTTGGTTAATTACCATGGGCAGTTACACATAATGTCAGGATGACTATTGTCCCTTTTTCTATCACTCATGGGACATGGGCATTGCAGGCTGGCCAGCATTTATTGCTCTGCCTAGTTGCCCTTGAGAAGGTGGAGCTGCCTCCTTGAACAGCTGCAGGCCATATCCTGTACATTGACCCACAATGCCCTGTGAGCAGGGGGATGGGTGAGTTCCAAGATTTTGACTCTGATAGTGAATGAACTGTGATATGTTTCCAAGTCAGAATTGTAAGTGACTTAGAATGAAACTTGCAGGTGGTGGTGTTCCCATGTATCTCCTCGATGGAAGTAATCATAGGTTTGGAAGGTGATGCCTAATGATCTTTGGTGAATTTCTGTCTGCCTCCATTTTACTACTTCCTCTTCCTTCTAAGAGTAAATCATCCTGTTTTCCTAGACATGGCATTGACATTAAGACAGTGTAGCACCTGATAAATCTTTGACATCATCCCAATAGAACATGATTACCTTAGTGATTCTTATAAGCCTGCCTTTGTTTCCATCTACTACAAATTGTTTATATTTGTAGAAGGAAAGTTACTGCTGTAACCCTCATGCTATGCAGGAATACCAAATATGAAATATTGAGTTCATTTTCAAAGAGGACTCCAATTTCCAACATCGGTGGTTGCCTATTAATTGCTTCATGCTGCACAATATTTGCTTTTTAAAAAGAATCTCTCCTTCCTTCACTAACAACTAGTCAGTAGGCTGCATACAAGAGATATTATTAAAACAGTTTCAATAGTGAGCAACAGAAAATTATGAAGATTTTTGCAGATGAAGACAACATTCTGTATTTGTGTTTGAGGAGTAGAGAGTATCATTAAATTAATGTTTCAATTTATTTGGCAGAGCAAGTGCAGATCAACACCTGCCTACCATCGTTTGATGTTTATTCCTGAAATCTGCTGCAGTATTGCAATTATGGTTATGCTAACAATTACAACAGCAGCATCAGTAGCAACTACATTAACATGCAATATATATTTATGTTAGAGATTTTACTAAAATTGAATGTCCTAAGGCACTTCACGGGACCATTATAAAACAAAAAATTACGTCAAAGAGATATTGCCTCAGATGAACATAGAAAGAGGCAATTTTTAAAAGAGTCTCTTAAAGGAGCAAATTGAAGTAGAGAAGCAGAAAATGGTCGGAAGGGAATTCCAAAGCTTGACTTCTAAGGATCAGTATGGCAACCTATGGTGCAGCAATTCTTATTGGGAACTTGCAAGAGATTAGAATCGGAGCAGTGCAGATATCTAAGACAGCTGTGGGACTGGAGTAGATTATACAGTTCATTAGGACAAAACCAGGAAGAGATTTGAAAATGAAGATGAGAGTTTAATGTCGGGACTTTACTTGGCTAAGATCCAATGCAAGTCAATAGGCACAATGTTGTTAGCAGAATAGGGCTTGCTGTGAGTTACAACTTGGGCAGCAGATGTTTGGACAACCTGAGATTTACATAAGATAGAATGGAGATTAGCCAGAGGAGTAGTAGAATATTTGAACCTAGAGGTAACAGGCATGAAGAGCTAAGGCAAGGGCTAATAAAGCAATATTACAAACTTGGAAATGGGCAGCTTTAGCACACAAGTATGTCGTCAATAGGCAAGGATGATGGTATCCAAAATTAGAGAGCATAGGTTTATGGTGAGAGAGGAAAAGGGACCTAAGGGGCAACTTTTTCACAAAGAGTGCAGCGTGTGTGTATGGAATGAGCTGCCAAAGGAAGTAGTGGGGGGTGGTACAATTACAACATTCAAAAGGCATCTGGCTAGGTATATAAATAGGAAGGGTTAAGAGGGATATGGGCTAGATGCTGGCAAATGGGACTAGGTTTATATCGGCTATCTGGTCGGCATGCATGAGTTGGACCAAAGGGCCTATTTCCATGCTGTATATCTCTATGACACTGAGGATCAGACGTATTATCAAGGTTGTGAGCAGGCTCAGCTCATTTGCAGACTGTCACTGGAGAGAAGGGTGAGCAGTAATGAGTGAATGCAGTTTGGAATGGGTACTGAAAGGAATGGTTTCAGTCTTCTCAATATTGAAGTGGTGAAAGTTTCTGTTCATTAAGTTCTATATGTCAGATTATGTTCTGAAACTTTAGCAACAGAACATCAACAGAGCTGGTGCTTAAATAAAACTGGTTACCAATCACAGGCTTGCAAAAGCTGCCATTGTTCATTCAGATGATTAATTTTGAACAGTAGCTGTAAATGAGGAAGAGGAGGGCATCAAGCTTAGATCATAGAATCCCTACAGTGTGGAAACAGGCCATGTGACCTGACAAGTCCACACCAACCCTCCAAAGAGGGACCCTCCAGTCCCACTTCCTCTACTCTATTACTCCCATGACTAATGCACCAAGCCTACACATCCCTGAACACTGGGCAATTTAGCAAGGCCAATTCACCTAACCTGCACATCTTTGGATTGTGAGAGGAAACCCACACAGACATGAGGAGAATGCACAAACTCCATACAGACAGTCGCCCGAGGCTGGAATCAAATTCGGGTCCCTGGCACTGTGAGACAGCGGTGCTAGCCACTGTGACCCCCTTGGGGAATAACAGAAGTAATACTTTTGGTGAAAATAGAGAGATTACAAGTGATTATTGGTGCAGCAATTCTTATTGGGAACATGCAAGAGATTAGAATCTGTAAGTAGAAGGCTAAGGTAGATGAAAGGTTAAAAATGTTACCCCAGTGTGAGGACGAAGAGTGGAATTGGAGAACTACCAGGAAGAAATGCTAGATCCTGTTATAAAAGACGTGATAACTGGATACTTCGAAAATAATGATCTGATTGGACAGATTCAACCTGGTCCATGAAAGGGAAATGAAATTTGGCCAATCTGCTAGTGTCTTTTGGGAATAATACAAGAAGAATAAATAAGTGAACTCATGGAATATGGCATTTTTAGATTTTCTAGGGCTTTCAATAAGTATCCACAAAGGAATCTAGTTAACAAAACTAGATAAGGCTAATACACTAGGAATGATTACTGAAAATTAAGCAGAGTCAGAATAACTGGATCAATTACTCTTGGCAGGCCAAAAGCAGAGGACTATCAAAAGGATCAGTGCTTGGGCCCCAGCTGTTCACAATCTTTATCAATGATTTGGATGTGGGGATCAATTGTAATATTTCCAATTTGGCAGATAATACTAAACCAGGACAGCAATGTGTGTTGTCAGGTAGATACAAAGAGGCAATGGGATTTGGACAGGCAGAGTGAATTGGCAACAGCATGGCAGGTGAAATACAATATGAATAACAGTGAAGTTGCCTGAGTGTCTGAATCACTATCTCATAATAATATCTTGAGACCATAGCCTCCCCTATCACTTACCACAAATCCAACTTCAAATATGTGCATTGGGATTGGCATGCCTTGATGTGCTATCAGCAACCTTGGAAATAAAATATGAACCATTTGCTCCCTTATTGACAAAATAGGATATAGCAAAGGTATTTCACTGGATAATGTCAACCCCAATTAGATCATTGCTCACTGTGCATCATGTAAATTTATGAATGAGCCTAAGGCTGCTATTTTCAGCCCTGAAAAGTGCTCTGTCTCCCTCAGATGATTGGGTAAGGTATTTCTAAATTGTAGGCGTCAAGGGAAACTAGCTGTTTCTCCCAAAATGCAACATCCATTTCTGAGAGGGGCAAAGGCAGATGGTGGATGGAAGGTGGATTGAAAATCAATCATCTCGAAGTTTCCCTTCAAATGATACACTGTCCTGCATTGGATGCATTGCATTATTTCTTTACTGTTGCAGGATCAGGCTAGCTGTAATAATTTCTTGGTTGATTTTCTCAAATTCTCAGATTTTTCATTTGAACTTAATCAGATTTTTGAACTTAATGGGATGGGTATTTTCTAATACACACTTGGCAAGGGTATAGTAAAATGTGTTTTCATTCTTTCATGCCCCCATCTCTCACACAGAATGAGAAGGTCAGATGCAATCCCAGCTTCCTCTTCCTCATCACAATGACTAGAACCAGATATAATGATGAGTAAAATTGTGTTTTACACCATTATTTAAAGCCACAAAGAGACTAAGATGTAAATTGAGTTTTCATGCAGTAAAAAAACTAAAGGTTGGGAACATTTAAGGTATATCTTATTTCACGAGTTACATTATCAAGACAGGTCCAGTAATTCATCAATTCAATTGCATCCATTTACTTTTATCTGTTCTTTTCATTATCTATCTCCGTTCCACTCTTAAATTGCAAGCTGCAAATTTTGTTTAAAGGTGTGGATTGACATAACTTCACCTGCTTTACATAATTCCTTGTATTACTGTTTTACTATATTCAAAGCCTACTGCATGAGATTTAAAGGGATTAGATGCCATAATGAAACACGGAGAATAGGGTAGTTTTTGTTCAAATAATGCACCTAAATGAATGCAGGGAAAGAAGGTAAACCTAATTTAGTTTTCCCAGCTAACTGGGATCTGTTACCAAAATACAGCTCAGGCCCTGAAACCAAACATTAAGAAAACTGAAGCAATTGTATGTCTGCTTTGAATAAGGCCCTGTTTGAGCTCAGTATCTAACCTTTCTCACTACAGCTCCTCACAGTGAGTCTTTCCTATTCTCTCTCATGTATACAAGTGCCTCAAGCTACCATGTGTAAAATTGTTTTGAGAATCAGTAGACAGATGCCAGGTAATTAGATAAAAAAGCAAGCAAATGATTATGATGGAGGATTCGATTGAGGGGGAGCTAAATTGAAAAAAAAATGAAGGGAAGTCAAAGGAACGGTTGAGGAATCAAGCAAGAAACTTAAGAGAAAAATATATCCTGTTTGTTCATTAACTAATTAAATCATGTTTTCATTGAATTTTGCAGTGTACATATTTTCTAAAATTTGCCAAGTGTCATTTGTTTTAAATTCCAATGGTGTTAAATTTATTGAATGAGTAATTATTCCATTCTTTTTAATTTTATACTACAGATACACATTTTTTGCAAAAATATACTCTATATTATCATTATTATTGTTATCATTACCCCTCTCTTTTAAAAAGAAATAGAAAAACACAAAAAGCCTCATATGAGTCGCTAAAGATCTATCACATATTCTGAGACTATGTGTCCCCTGGTTCTATGCTTCCCAACCTAGGGAAACCTTCTCCTTTGCTCAGCCCTGTTGAAATCTTACTTTTTGAAACAGATCTCTCATCCTTCTAAACTCTAATGAATGCAGGCCCAGTTGAACCAATCTCTCCTTCTAGGACTCTTACCATCCCTCGTATCAGCCTAGTGAACACCCAGTGCATCCCTTATATGTAAGTACATCTTTTCTTCGGTAAGGAAACCAAAACCGAATGCAATAATCAGATCTGGTCTCACTAAAGCCTATATAATTGCAGCAAGACATTCTCACTTCTGAACTCAAATCCTCTTGCAACAAAGACCAGTATATCATTTATCTTCCTAATTGCTTACTGAACTTGTATATCTATCTTTATTGATTGGTGTACAAAGACACACAGATCCGTTTGTACATCCACACTTCCAAATATATCACTGTTTAAATGAAACTCTTCTGCTTTACAAACCAAAGTATGTAACTTCACATGTTAGTCATATTGCCCACTCATTTGTCTCAGTCACCTTGAAACCTCCTCAATTCACAATCCAGCTCAGTTTTGTGACATCAGCAAACTTGAGTGTGTTGCATTTTGTTCCCTCATCCTGGTCAGACATACCATGAATAGATTAGGCCCAAGCACTGAACCTTGCAGTACCCCGCTCGTATTACCTACCACAGAAAAAAGACCCTTTATTCCCAGTCTCCGTTTCTTGTCTGTTGACTAATTCTTTACCAAGTCAATATATTACATCCTATTCCATTTGCGTTAATTTAGCTCACTAACCTCTTATGAGGTACCTTGTCAAAAGTCTTCTGAAAATTTAAATACACTACAACCTCTGGTTCTCCTTTTTTTTGAGGATGTAATTAGAAGAATAAATAAACTCTAGTGGATCTGTTACGCATGATTTGCTTCTCATTAACTTATCGGTGGCCTTGCCAAATCTTAATGCTCTCTAAATGTTCTGTTGTCTTTCATAAAAGACTCCAGCATTTTCTCCATTACTGATTTTAGGATAACTGGTCTGTGTAACTGTTTTTTTACTCTCATGCTTCCTTTTGAAATAGTGGGGTCACATTTGCCACTCTCCAGTTTATAGAAACTACTTCAGAGTCTATAGATTTCTGGTAGATAACCACCAATGCATTTAATGTTTCAAGGGCAACTTCTTTTAGTATTCTAGATCTCCTCCCATCCTTCTGCAGATCATTAGGCCTTCGAAATGTGTAAGCCTTCAGCCCCATTAATTTTGCCAGCACAATTTATTTAGTGATACAGATTTCCATTAATTCTGCCCTTTCATCAGACACGAGCTTCCCTATCCTTGGGAAGCTAACTGCGTCCACTTTTTTGAAGACAGGCCAAAGTGTGTGTTCAATTCTTCTGCCATTTCTTTTACCTCATCATAATTTCCCTGGCATGTGACATTAGGTGTTACTAATCTTTTTCTCTTCCCATACTTGCAGAAGATTTTACAGTCAGTTTCTATGTCCCTACAATTTTACTCTCACTCTATTTTCTCTCTCTCCCTCGACTTTTTATCTAATGAAAACAAAATACTGTGAAGGCTGGAAATCTGAAACAAAAACAACAGAAATTTCTGGTAACATCTATGGAGATAAACACAGTTAATATTTTGAGTCATGTATAATGCTTCATCACAATTTATTATCCTCATTTATAAAATTCTAAAATGCACCCTTCAGGCTTGTTGCTGTTTCTGGCAATTTTATGTGTCTCCCATTTTGATGTAATACAACTCATAAGTAATTTTGTAAGCCATAGTTAAACCACCTTTCCTGTTTTATTTTTGTGCCAAACTATGTGTTCAACACTTCTGCAATTTTTTTGTTCCCCATTATAATTTTCCTAGCTTTCTCTTTTTACATAATTATAGAAGCTTTTATGGTCAGTTTCTATCCTCCCTGTAATTTTAATCTCATATCTTGATCAAAATTTTTATCCTTTTTTTCTGAAATCTAAAATGCTTGCAATCCTCAGGCTTGTTGCTGACTATAAGAACCCAGTGGCACTGCCACAAAAAGATTAATAGTATTACCCAATACATCATGTTTACCCATCAGCAGCCCGTAGCAGTCAGGCATCATCCAGATATTTCACAACGCAACATCATGTGAGAGCGATCTCTCTGATCACCATCACATAATATACTTTGAAGGGACATGCTCATGATGTCGTCACAATATTAAGGCATGTGACCTGATGGTACAGAGGTCACAATCTTAATCTTATTGAGTCTCCTTGGAGTATGGCATGCTCAAGCAAGTATGTTACAGTTTGCATCCATATTGCTTAGTTTAAGCAATCCTTCGGTACTACGCTACTGGGGCTAATATAAGTATCATCTCATCAGGTATGTGAAATAACTCCACAGAGGTTGCTATTCTGTCACCAAGTCATCCATTATTTATATGTAGACCAGTCCATGACAATACTCCATCTTCCATAGAGCGAGCTGTGAAAGTGAACAGAACCTCTGACACTCCTGTTTATATCTGCTAGCCAGGCTCTCTGATTAGATAAGTTTAATAGCCCCAATCAGGGAACTTATAAGGTCCATCTGGCAGACGATCACTACAGTATGAATACACTGTTGAAAGCCCATCACTGTATCTGCAGGAGATTTTGTGGGCAGAATGGATCAGTTTTGACAGGGACAATTTAGAAAGAAAGAAAGATCCCAGATATCATATCATGTCATGTTGCAGCAGATCAGCATATCCAATACTGCCAACCTCACAGCTAACCCTGGCTGTCATTACAGGCTTCCATGAGTTGCAAGCTGCCAATAGTGTGTCCATAGACCACTCCCTCTGTTTCCAACCCACATCAATTTCCTTTCATCCTCATCCACCCCTTCTCCTTTTAGACTTTCAGTTAACTAAATATTGCCACCTGGCCAATTAGAACGGGCACAGAAGGACAGCTAAGAGCTCCTTTGGCTCAGTGGTTAGCACTGTTGTTTCACAGTGCCAGGGGCCATGGTTCAGTTCCAGCCTTGGGCGACTGTCTGTATGGAGTTTGCACATTCTCCCTGTGTCTACATGGATTTTCTCCAGGTGCTCCGGTTTCCTGTCACAATCTAAAAGATGTGCAGGTTAGGTGAATTGGCATGCTGAATTGTCCAATATGTTCAGGGATGTGTAGGTTAGATGCATTAGATAAGGATAAATGTAGGGGAGGGGAATGGGTCTGGGTGGGTTACTCTTTGGAGGGTCAGTGTGGACTTGTTGAGCTGAAGGCCCTGTTTCCACACTGTAGGGATTCTGTTCTGTTCTAATTCCCATCATCTTTAATTTTTTACAGGATTCCTTGACCCCTCAATTAGTCAAATCTTTCCTTTCAAATTAAGGGTAGTCACATTCACCAATCCTCAAAGTTCAAGTTCTTTTCATTTTTTTTTATTCAAGGCTGCAGTGAGGTTGGGAGCTGAGTGGCTATGGTTGAACCTAGACTAAGCATTATTGACTAGTTACTGCTGAGTAAGTGCCACTTGACAGCACTGTCAATAACTTCTTCGAACAAGTTGCTGATGATGGAGAGTAGACTACAGGCACAGTAATTGGTCAGATTGAATTTATATTGCTTTTGTGGACAAGTCACACCTGGCTACCTTTTCACACTGTCATATGCATGTTGTGTTTAAATCATGCTGGAAATAGCTTGGCTAGATCTGGACGCAAGTCTTCACTATTATCAATCTATCTGAATTGGTTAATTTTATTTTCAATGCCAAAAACCTTTGCAGTGTCAAAGTTAGAACACTCAATGGTCAATCCCTCAGAATGCAAGCACAAATAGCAAATATTTCAGGATGACAACTGTGGGGCATACAGGGAAAGTTACTGGCAAGCTTAAGTCTTCAAAATGGTAGTGAAGAAGCAAGGTTCATGTTCTAGTAGAATGGGGTAAAAGGGAGTGCGAAAAGTAAGAAAGCTTTTGCAATTGCTGATCAGAGATCCAGAAATGACTGTTGCATTAAAAAATGCTCATGTACAGTAGAATAAACCTTCAGTTGTACAAGAAGTAAATTTCCTCTTTGCAGTCCTCGCAGACATAAAAGGGGACATAGAAATTGCTGCACAGCTTGATTGAAGTGCACGAAAATCACAAAATAGCCTCAGAACAGAATGTAGAAGCAAGTTACTGCAGATGCTGGAATCTGTCTGAAAACACAAAATACTGGAGATCACAGTGGGTTAGGCAGCAGCCATGGATGAAGAGTCATCTAAACTCTGAATGATAGCTTGCTCTCTCTCTCCATGGATGCTGCCTGACCTGCTGTGATCTCCAGAATTTGTTGTTTTCATTCTCAGAAGAGACTAGAAGCAGACGCCTCTTGAACATGGACTTTTGGCAGATGTTGTGGAGAATATATATCTGTAGTAATTGAACATTGTGAAAAAAATCTTGAACTGTTAGAACACATTCTGAATGAAAGGATTTTTAATCAAGGATTGAAGTAAATAGTTTATGGGCTGTGGCACACCTATTGATTACAGAAAAGTGACTTTGGTAAAACAGCTAAGCAAATCTTTCTGGAGAATAGAAGGGGTTACTTGCCAGGTTTTTCCAATAATTAATGACTGGTATATTGGTGCAGCTCTGTCTGATGGTTGCCTTGCAAAGCTTTCTGGCATTAGTTTCCATTTCAAAATATTTCAGGGACTTGAGAGGAAGAAGAACATCAAAGGTTGCACTTAAACATTACACATCTCTCTAAGTCTTTCTTGACTGAAGATATTGAGAACTTGTTAAAATTTTTTAAGATTCCCTACAGTATAGAAACAGACCTTTTTGGCCCAACAAGTTCACACTGACCCTCCAAAGAGGGTTTGGAGGGTCACCCTAACCAAATCCATTTCCCTTACGCTATTATCCTATATTTACCCCCGACAAATGCACCTAACCTACACATTCCTGAACACTGTGGGCAATTTAGCATGGCCAATTCACCTGACCTGCATATCTTGGGATTGTGGGAGGAAATCGGACCACCCAAAGGAAACCCACGTGGACACGCAAACTTCACACAGTCACCCAAGGCTGGAATTGAATCCAGGTCGCTGATGCTGTGAGGCATCAGTGCTAACCACTGAGCCATTGTGCTGCCCATAGTAAATATGCCACCCATGACTATCTTATAAAACCTGAGAAGCTGAACTGTAACCATTTTCCAAAGACTTGAGTGAGTTTGATTTTCATCTGTACTGAAGCTTATTCTGTAGTGTGGCACTTCTGCTCTTGTTCAGAGCCTCTGGGAGGTTTCAGTGCAAGTTTTTGTCTAGTTAGCCAGAATGTATCTGGCATTTGTAGTTCTCCTTCAAGCTAAGCGCTGGCAAACCAAGTTTAGGATATCTGGTCGGCGTGGACAAGTTGGACAGAAGGGTCTGTTTCCTTGCTGTGCATCTATGACTATGACTCTATTCCAGAGATTTTCTGCATAATATTTTCAGACTAATAATTCAAGTAATGCTGCAGAACTGTCAATATCTCCAAGTCTACTTCAGATATTTGTATCATCGATAGTCACAGGTGAGGTGCCAGACGACTGTAGGTTGGCAAACGTGGTGCCACTGTTTAAGAAGCGTGGTAAAGATAAGCCAGGGAACTATAGACCGGTGAGCCTGACCTCAGTGGTGGGCACGTTTTTGGAGGGAATCCTGAGGGACAGGATGTATATGCATTTGGAAAGGCAAGGACTGATTCGGGATAGTCAACATGGCTTTGTGCATGGGAAATCCTGTCTCACAAACTTGATTGAGTTTTTTGAAGAAGTAACAAAGAAGATTGATGAGGGCAGAGCAGTGGATGTGATCTATATGAACTTCAGTAAGGCGTTCAATAAGGTTCCCCATGGGAGACTGATTAGCAAGGTTAGATCTCACGGAATACAGGGAGAACTAGCCATTTGGATACAGAACTGGCTCAAAGGTAGAAGACAGAGGGTGGTGGTGGAGGGTTGTTTTTCAGACTGGAGGCCTGTGACCAGTGGAGTGCCACAAGGATCGGTGCTGGTCTTACTTGATTAGATATATAATTTCCATTTCCCTATTTACCTTTCTGTTAGGCGATGGGTCCTATCTCTTGTTTAGGATTGGTTGGACTTCCTGATTTGTGGGCAAAAGATCAGCAAGGCGGCCTTTGTGTGGAGCCGCAGAAAATGGGAGAGATACTGTTGGAATATTGTGTGCAATTCTAGTCTCATTTCTATTGGAAAGATGTTGTGAAACTTGAAAGGATTCAGAAAAGATTTACAGGATGTTGCCAGTATTGGAGGATTTGAGCTATCGGGAGAGCTGAACAGGCTGGGGCTGTTTTCCCTGGAGGGTTGGACGCTGAGGGGTAACTTTATAGAGGTTTACAACATCACGAGGGGCATGGATTGGATAAATAGACAAAGTCTTTTCCCTGGGATCGGGGAGTCCAGAACTACAGGGCATGGGTTTAGGGTGAGAGGGGAAAGATATAAAAGAGACTTACGGGGCAACTGTTTCACACAGAGGGTGATACGTGTATGGAATGAGCTGCCAGAGGAAGTGGTGGAGGCTGGTACAATTGCAACATTTAAGAGGCTTTTGGATGGGTATATGAATAGGAAGGGTTTGGAGGGATATGAGCCGGATGCTGGCAGGTGGGACTAGATTGGGTTGCACGGTGGCACAGTGGTTAGCACTGCTGCCTCACAGCCCCAGAGACCAGGGTTCAGTTCCCGCCTCAGGCGACTGACTGTGTGGAGTTTGTATGTTCTCCCCGTGTCTGGGTGGGTTTCCTCCGGGTGCTCCGGTTTCCTCCCACAGTCCAAAGATGTGCAGGTCAGGTGAATTGGCCATGCTAAATTGTCGTAGTGTTAGGTAAGGGGTAAATGTAGGGGTATGGGTGGGTTGCGCTTCGGCGGGTCGGTGTGGACTTGTTGGGCCGAAGGGCCTGTTTACACAATATAATCTAATCTAATCTAATCTAAATATCTGGTCGGCATGGACAGGTTGGACCGAAGGGTCTGTTTCCATGCTGTACATCTCTATGACTCTTTAAGTTCAAAATTTCTAAGCCAATCTCTTGGAGTTAGTGTATCAGGAGTTACGCAGGATCCCAGAATGCATTTTGGGTCTTATGACTGTTCTGCTATGATTAGGTGAGGAGGGATGATTAGCTCCTCTCTCACAATCAGTCACAAATGTTTCTTTTATGATTTTAGATATCACATTTCAACTCAACCTTATTAGCAAGATTAAAAGGAAGCTACCATTCCAAGGTTTTCTTATATGAAAAATAAAGGTGTTTTATGATCTATTAAACTTGAGAAAAAGAAGAAAACACCACACAGTTTAAGCATTTCATGATAAAGGGAGCAGGATGTCTGTACACACAGGAATATACAGGCATGTGTCATTCAAATTCCTTTTAATGTTCATAAGAATTAGAACTTAGTCCCAACAGTTTAGCTGAAATAAAATTTAACATTTTTTAGACTTGTCCATTCATAGGACTGCTTTTTGAATTGATTTTATAATAATTTCATAATAATGGAAGTGATTGAGGTGCAATGTTATAGGTTATTGTAGGTAATCACTGAACTACTGCTTGGACCAAAAAATTCAAACAAGCAAAATTTGTTAAAATATGGACTTATATTTGATATGATTTTTTAAACATCATATGTTTGGTAATGTTCATCAGAGCTCATGAATGAGTCAAAATGGTAAATTTAAATAAGAAAAAGTGATTTAGTCTCAGATTAAAAACCAGGATATTGTGCAAATAAATGGGATTCTCCCCCCAAAATCATTGGTAATGAAACCCAAAGAAATTTGAGTGTAATTCACCAATGCTAGCAATCTGGAATTGATTTACATTTAAATGGAAGGCAGAAGAGTTATGTACAGAATAGTAAATCAATAATGTTCATTTTGTGATGTCTGCACATATGTGATGATCATGATTTGCACTGACTCAACACAGGAGTTCAAATTAAAAAGGGTGTGAATAGCTGTATGTGACCTAAACACTGCAATGCTTGCACAGGTACAGGATGTTGGAAAGTTGCTGTCCCATTCTTTGACTCCATCCCAGAGGTCAAGCTGAACATGACCAAGACCCATAGGAAGTATTTTTGTTATGTTCTCAGCAGGAGAGACCAGAATTGACTGAAAGTAGCAGCAGTTGTGCTCTGCAGTACTATGTATACAGGTGCAGCATCCAAATATGTTTATCCACCTCAACACATGTCTATTGATTCAGGTGCCATCCATCTCTCTGACCTCCATAGTGTCCTATTACTTAATATTTCTCTGAGAAACATTCCCTTTGTTCCTATAGATACTTCCACAAATCTCCACCTGAATGCTCAATGCACTTTCTCAACCATATCCCTAGTCACCCAGTATAATTGATCCCATTCCACACATTCAGCTTTTCATGCTCATAACTCTCTGCTTTGTCTCAATGTTCTCACAACTCCATATAGAGAGGAAGAGAAGCAGGGGTGATCCTGCTGCCTTAGAGACTGTCAAAATAACGCAAATGTTGAGCACTGGCAATGGAGAGATGGGGTTG
The DNA here is from genome assembly GCF_004010195.1 of Chiloscyllium plagiosum. Taxonomy (NCBI): domain Eukaryota; kingdom Metazoa; phylum Chordata; class Chondrichthyes; order Orectolobiformes; family Hemiscylliidae; genus Chiloscyllium; species Chiloscyllium plagiosum. The sequence goes on from NC_057713.1 coordinate 76,278,594, forward strand.
CCTAGATACAGCATTAGTAAAATGGCACTGCCACTTGGCACTTATGAGTCACTCATGGAATTGATACTACAGCACCCAGTGAGGTATGCATGTTTGGATTGATGGACAGGAGAAGTAGATAGATTGTCTCATGGTTTGTGGTGCATGTGCCCAAGTAAGGGCCAAGGTTTAGCAGTGGAGAGTCACCAAAGGCCAGTCCAAGCTCTGCTTAACTGTGTGCAGCTGCAGAGCCTTGAGGATCATTCATAAACAGTGATTTGTAAGCAGCAACAGAAAGTATGTACATTAGTAAGATTGTCTTACTAATAGCCAAGACTCAGCAGTTTCTCTAAACCTTGCAAAGGACACAATCATTTCTAAATCCACCATATGGTAGAGTTGAAGGTTTTGTTCTGGAGTCTAAAGTACAGATACACAATCATTTATCCAAATTTCCAAAATCTGAAAAGCTCCAAAATCTGAAATTCTTTTCATGGACAGGGGAGCATCATTTTGGCGTGCAAACAGGAGACCCAACGCCACACCCAATCAGAACACATCACTCAAACATGACATGGCAGCATGGCCCAGCACTGGCAAGCATCAATTGTGTCTCAGCGCTCGTACTATTCATACATGTGTCTGCAGTTCAGTAATTTTTTTTATTTCACGGTGAAAATGTCATTTATTCTGAAATCTGCAAAATTTAAAAAAAAACAACTGGCCCCAAGGATTTTGGATAAAGGATTGTGTGCCTGTATAAGTTGCTTTCAATGATGGTGTTTTTTTTCCCCCCAATAGTGCTTTTAGTCTGTTTGTTTCATCGATTCAGCTATTAATGGGAAGGTTGAATTTTTTTTTAAAGTTCAGTCTTTAGAGGGATTGTAGCAGCTGATACAGATTGAATGGATGATAGCAGCTGCCAGGATACCTTGTAGAGACATATGCAACAATGTTTTGATTGTCAAATATGAGTTAAGTATTGAGAGATTGAAATCCCTTGTAATCAGTAAAGGTTTCAGCTGATCTGAGGCCATATTTATTGCCTGCAGATAGCAATGACTTCCTGCACCTGGGAGAAAACTAGCTATTGTAGCCAATCTGATAGTTCTCTGCACAAGACTGGGGTCTTAATTTATCAAAGTAGTCTTAAATGGTGGGCTCAGCAATCAAATGTCAATCATCTGGGATTTGCAAACTTGCGCAATAAATTGATCTATCCTGCAGGTGGCACCTTCAAACTCTCGTTGGGTCTCAGCCTGGTATATCAGCTGGTCTCTCAGCAGCTCATGGCAGTGTCTTGGTTCAATATGTGAGTGGATCCTACCTGGACATATTCCTGAGGCACCGGGGAGATTGGAGAGTTTGCAGTTTCAGCAGCAGCAATGGTATCCGCGGCGCAGTGTCGAGAACAGACAGCAGAGCAGATAAGCGGAGAACCCAAAGACTACTGAACTTTTAACTTATTCCTCTATTTTCCTAATTTAAACTATGGAAGACTTAATTGTAAATTATTACCTTTTTATTCTTCTACCATTCTATGAAGTAATGATTAATTTTTGTTTCTCTTACTGCCTTGTAACTAAACTTTCTTTGCACCTAGGTACCTTGGTACCTTAAGCTGATGCCATGTCACACTTTTCACTGTACTCCTGTACTTAAGTACTTATGACAATAAAATCTAAAATCTAAAAATCTAAAATCACTGAATTTAGAAGGTGGAAGTAAATAAATTCAGGACAGTGCAAATCTTAACAGACTCTGGTAAAAACAATGACTGCAGATGCTGGAAACCAGATTCTGGATCAGTGGTGCTGGAAGAGCACAGCAGTTCAGGCAGCATCCGAGCTGCTCATCGGATGCTGCCTGAATTGCTGTGCTCTTCCAGCACCACTGATCCAGAATCTTAACAGACTCTGCCAATGCAAGCCCATTTGGCTTCCTTGGAAGGCAGTCTAATTCAAGGATGTTGCAGATATGTTAACAATAATATATAGTGAAAGCCTGAACTTCCTGATGCATTGTTGCTCTGTCCTGTCAGGGAAGTGGATCCTCTGTCTTTATGATAATGTCAAGATGAGAAAAGTGCACAGCAGAAGAAAGGAATTCCAAAAACTTGAAGGAAGATACAGTGAAATCACATTCTCAAAACATGTCTTCTTGAGCACATATTTTTCAAGTTGGCAGTGCAGCAGCTCAGCGGTTTTACTAATGATTGAGAAACTTTTAAATTGTCCAACTTAAATGTGATTCTCCAATGTAGTCTCTCCTTGAAATTCCTCCATAACCCCAGGAAAACTGTGCACTGACTGTTAAAGTAAAGATCTTTTGATAGTAAAATTAATTGTTTATTTTTATATTGAAAATTACTTATCTGGCAGCTTCATGATGCTTTCCCATTACTTGCCACAGTTCAATCTAGAAGGTGTGACCACGTAATATTTCTCACCCAATGCCATATTTTGGGGCTTTACCCACAGCGCCAACTGCACTTGACCTTCCACCCTAGCAATTAAAATTCTGCTCCATATTTCTAAATTATTAATCCAGTAACATAGCTACTAAGGTGCCAGGCTGAATTTAGACCATTGTGAAGTGACAAGCAACATGCATGGTGAAATCTTTGGTGAATTTGAATTGAAGACAAAAACTCAACTACGCTCAGTTATTGACAACAGGATGATAGGAAAATTATTGTGGCTCAGAGGAGTGAAAAACTTCAAATCATCAAGACACTGTCACTTACTGTATAGACAAACTGTATTTGAAACAATTTGAGTAGAATTAAACACACCTATTTAACTTCAAAGTAAAGGCAATGCTGGTTTTGTCAGCATTTCCTTCCAGTTAGAATGGTCATTAGTTTCAAGAGTGCTGAATACAAAAGAACAATGTTCTTCAGGCTATTATAACACTGAAAGGAGTATGCTCCAGAAATCAAGCTCCACTAGTTCAAAAGCTGGATTAGCAGTGAAAATGTATTATTTAAATACCAAATGGACAGTTTATTCTACTTGTCAGAATAAAAGAAATGACCACCAGCCTTTCATACTTCATGCAAAAATAATTAATTTGAAGCAAATATATGATTACAAGAAATGGCAAAACTGGTTACCAACCAAGCTACTATGTTGAATGAAACTATATTCACTTAATTCCAAATACACGACAGATAAGACAATGCAATCTGCAGTGATGTTATGGACTTCAAATGTAAAGGCAATGAAAATCACTTCAGTGGACCAAGAATCCAAACTCACAGGATGAAACGGAGACATTTCAGTCTGACCAATTTCTAATAAATCAAATGCTGAAAGCCTCAAAATCGATGAGATCTTCAAATCAAGCTCACGGAGACAGTGAGAAGGGGAGATGGTGAGACCACTGGAGAGCCTTTTGCAGCTAGTTCCATTTAGCAATTTTGCTCTTCCTGAAATTGGCATGGTCTTCCTCGATTGGAGGTCTTTCTTCAAGCAATAGACTCATATATAAAGAAAAGCAGTTGGCTGCTGCTAGGCAACTCTATCAGCACATTTGTTTGTACAGATTCATTTACTGCCCAACCCTAATTAAACTTGACAAGGTGGTGGCAAGATGTCTTCCTGAATTGCTACAGTACATTTGCTTTAGGTTAACCTCCTTGAGAAAAACATTCCTGGTTTTAACCTCATAACAGTGAAGGCATACTGATATATTTCCAAGTGAAGATGGTGAATGGTTTGGAGGGGAACTTGCAGGTGATGGTATTCCCATGTATCTTCTGTCCCTGTCCTTATTTTATAGAATTATTGTCATTATTATTATTATTATAATTATTATTATTATGGAATCCCTACAGTGTGAATAAAGGCGTTCAGCCCAACAAGTCTACACAGACCCTCCAAAGAGTAACCCACCAAACCCATTCACATAGTCGAGAGTGTTGTGCTGAAATAGCACAGCAGGTCAGGCAACATCTGAGGAGCAGGTGAATCAACGTTTTGGGAATCCTAGTGAAGGGCTTATGCCTAAAACATCGATGCTCCTGCTCGTCAGATGCTGCCTGACCTGCTGTGCTTTTCCAGCAGCATACTCTTGATTTTGAGCTCCAGCATTTGCAGTCCTTACTTTTTCCTAGATCCATTCCCCGACCCTAGAATCCTATATTTACCCCTGACTAATGAACAATTTAGCATGTCCAATTCAATTAACCTACACATCTTTGGATTATGGGAGGAAACTGGAGCACCTGAAGGAAACCCACACAGACACAGAGAGAATGTGCAAACGCCATGCAGACAGTCGTTCGAGGTTGGAATCAAACCCGGGTCCTTGGTGCTGTGAGGCAGCAGTATTAACCACTGAGCCACTATGCCACCCCTTTTAGATGGAAATGATTTTTGTTTTGGAAGATGCTGTCTTCGGATCTTAGGTGAACTTCTGCAGTGCATCTTGTACACACTGTTGCCACTGAGCATCAGTGGTGGAAGGAGTGTATGTTTCTGGAGATAGTGCCAATTAAGTGGGCTGCTCTGTTCTGGAGAGTGTCAAGCTGCTTGAGCATTGATGGAGCTGCGCCCATCCAGACAAGTGGACAGTTTGAATTCTACTCCTGAATTGTCCCTTTATGTAGTGGACAGGCTTTAGAGAATTAGGACGTGAGTTACTCAGCACTCTGACCTGCATCTTTAGCCATTGCTTTTATGTGGTGAGTTCAGTTCAGTTTCCGATCAATGGTGACTGTAAGGATGTTTATAGCAGGTAATACTATTGAATTTCAAAGGGCAGTGGTTAGGCTGTCTCTTATTGGAGTCATCATTTCCTGGCATGAATGTTTCTTGCCACTTGTCAGACCAAGCCTCAATAATGTCCAGATATTTTTGCATTTGAACATAGACTGCTTCAGTGTCTGAGGAGTTACAAGTAGTGCTGAACATTGTGCAATCATCAGTGAACATTCAAACTTCTGAGCTTATGATGGACAGAAGATTATCGAAGCAGCTGAAGATGGTTGGGCATAAGAGAGTACCCTGAGGAACACCTGCAGAGATGTCCTGGAGCTGAAATGACTGATCTCCAACAACCACTATCATCTTCCTATGTGTCAGGTATGACTCCAAGCAGCGGAGTGTTTGTCACCTGAAACCCATTGATACCAGTTTTGCCAGGTCTCCTTGATGCCACACTTGCTCAAATGCAATTTTGATATCAAGGGCTACCATTATTACCTCACTGCTGGAATCGAGCTGTTTTGTCCATGTTTGAACCAAGACTGAATTGAGGTCAAGAGTTGAATGTCCTTCGTGAAACCCAGACTGGGTGTCACTGAGCAAGTTATTGCTGAGCAGGTGCTGCTTGATAGTGCTAGTTGATGACATCTTCCATCATTTTACTGTTTATTGACAGTTGCCTGATCAGGCAGTAACTGGCCTGGCTGGATTTGTCCTGCTTTTTATGTATGGGACATACCTGGGCAATTTTCCACATCATCGGGTAGATGCCAGTGTTGTAACTATACTGGAACAGCTTGTGTAGGGGAGGGGTAAGCCTTTGCAATATCCAATGCCTCTAACCATTTGTTGACATTACATGAAGTGAATCAAATTGGTTGAAAACAGGCACCTGTAAAGCTGTGGAACACTGAAGGAGGCCAAGATGGATCATCCATTCAGCACTTCCAGCTGAAGATTGTTGAAAATGCTTCAGTCTTATCTTAAGGCTTACCTTATGATCTTTTTGAGCCTTTCCACCATTGTGGATAGGGATCTTGGTGGAACCTCCTCCTCTAGTGAGTTGATTAATTGTACTAAACCTTTTAGGACTGGATGTGACAGGACTGCACAGTTTAAATCTGAATTTGTTGATTCTCGGATCACTTAGTTCTATCTATCCCTTGCAGCTTAAGATGTTTGACATGTAAGTACTCCTGTTTGGTAGCTTCACCAGGGTAAGACTTTCTGTTAAGGTATACCCAGTGTCCCTGACATGCCCTCCTGCCCTCTCCATTGATCCAGGGTTGATCCCTGGCTTGATGGTAATGGTTAATGGGGATGTGTTGGGCCATGAGCTTGTAGATTGAGATAAAGTCCAATTCTGCTGCTATTGATGGTCAGTAATCCGTCATTGAAACCCAGCCTCACAGCTATGTCATAGAACATAGAACAATACAGTGCAGAACAGGCCCTTTGGCCCTCGATGTTGCGCTGACCTGTGAACTAATCTAAGCCCATCACCCTACACTACCCATCGTCATCCATATGCTTATCCAAGGACTGTTTAAATGTTCCTAATGTGGCTGAGTTAACTACATTGGCAGGCAGGGGATTCCATGCCCTTACCACTCTCTGAATGAAGAACCTGCCTCTAATATCTGTCTTAATTATATCACCCCTCAATTTGAAGCTATGTCCCCTTGTACAGGAAGGTTGTCATCATCCTAGGAAAAAGACTCTTACTCCCCACCCTATCTAATCCTCTGATCATCTTGTATGTCTCTAATAAATCACCTCTTGGCCTTCTTCTTTCCAATGAGAGCAAACCCAAATCCCTCAGCCTTACCTCATAGACCTTTGCTTCAGACCAGGCAACATCCTGCTAAATCTCCTCTGCACCTTTTTCCAATGATTCTACATTCTTTCTGTAATAGGGCAACTAGAATGGCACACAATATTCCAAGTGAGGCCGCACTAGCATTTTGTACAGTTGCAGCATGATATCATGGTTCTGGAACTCAATCCCTCTACCAATAAAATCTAATACACTGTATGCCTTCTTAATAGCACTATCAACCTGGGTAGGAACTTTCAGGGATCTATGTACACGGACACCAAGATCCTTGTGCACATCCACGCTACCAAGAATCTTTCCATAGACCCAATATTCTGCCTTCCTGTTATTCTTCCCAAAGTGAATCACTTCATGTTTATCTGTATTGAACTCCATTTGCCACCTCTCAGCTCAGTTCTGCAGTCTATCCAAGTCTCTCTTCAACTGCAACATTCTTCCACACTGTCCACCACTCCACTGACTTTAGTATAATCTACAAACTTACTAACCCATCCACATATGCCTGTGTCCAAGTCATCAATAAGCACATTGACTTGGATTCCAATTACCACCCACTAAGGAAAAAAAGGAAATGACATCACCATAGGGAATGCTGTCACCACAGGAAATGACATCACCGATCCAAGGAACTCAAACATATAAATAGAAAGTGGGCTACACCACCAGTGCTTCATTCAGAAGCTCACTGAAGATGTTACCTAGTATGGTGACGAAACAACTGAAAATGAACCTTTCAGCTCAGCGAGCAAACCTACATCCAGAACCTCAACCTGAGCTACAAATCTCTCAAAACTCGCTATCACTCAAGACACACTACTAATGGTGATGGTCCTGGAAAGGAAGAAGGGGAGGACTGAAGAGGAGAGTGGAAGTAGGAAGATGAGAGGAGAGGCTGAAGAGAAGAGGGAGTGAAAGAGTGAAGAAGAGAGGGAGTGAAAGAGTAAGGGAGGAGGGAAGGAGGAAGTGGAGGAGGGAAGGAGGAAGAGGATAAGAAGGGAATTAGTGAGCAAGGGGAGAGAAAGGAAGAAAGTGGCCAAGGAGCAAGGAAATGGAGACTGAGATGGAGTAAAAAAACGGAGTGAGTGAATGATAAGGGAGGAGGGCATGTTCTTGGCATTCGTTCCTTTGGAAGATTGAGAGCCAACTTTGGATTGTACTAGATATAGTCAAGGAGACTCTTTGAAAATTCTGGCCTGGTCCAGATTCATAAACATATAATGAAGATCCATCCTATCTACTAAGAATGGCAGAATTTGGGAGAGTACTGAACATAGAATGCCATACTTATTTAGCTCTTTGTAACATAGTCACCGAATTATAAAATAAGACAAGGGTCTCAGAAGAGTGATGAAATATTGTAGCCTACAAAATCAAGGGAAGACACTGCCACAACCATAGGTTGGTTTTGTGGCTGCTTGATAATCAAGATGCCCGACACCAGAACACATTCTAAATGTTTCCAACTCAAAAGGAAACAAGTTGCTTTAAAAAAATCTGGTTTGAGGGCACCATCACATGTTGCATCTCATAATAAAACTGCCCCTGGACAATGAAGCAATTCTAGAAATCCCACTCATTTGATATCATATAACTCTGTCAATCTAAAACCCATCGTTGGTAGAATGAGAACCTAACAGAAAAAAGTAACACATTATACACATGCTCCAAGACATTAAACAAGTGAAGCAAACCATCAAGAGGCTGGAACACCATGGAAGCTAGGAGGTCAGCATTGGTATGGCATTACATCCAAGAGTTGTACTATATAATGTGATTGTTGATAGCACCAGTAATATTTTTATGTTTTGTATGACGTTATCAGTAAAGATTGTTAAAGCTAAAAACAAAAGGATGAAGAGATAGTAAGGACCCTGACAGGAAGTCAAGGATGTTAACGTAAAATAAAATTGTTGACAGGTAACGCACCAATACCTTTATTACTAAAAGAAGTAGGGTAACCTGATAATTAAAACAGAAGAAGAGGCAGAGAGTTAAAGGTTGACCAAACAACAAGATGGAAATAAGGTTGTCAAACATTGTGTCTGTTGTTGAGTGGGCTCAATTCCTATACTGGCTGAGATCACCATGACCTCCTTCTCAACTTCAGGCCTTGTCTGAGGTGTGGTGACCCTTTGGTTAAACTCACCACTATCATCTGGGCGGCATGGTGGCACAGTGGTTAGCACTGCTGCCTCACAGCACCAGAGACCCCAGTTCAATTCCTGCCTCGGGCAACTGCTTGTGTGGAGTTTGCACATTGTCTGCGTGGGTTTCCTTACACAATTCAAAGATATGCAGCTTAGGTGAATTGGCCATGCTAAATTGCCCATAGTGTTAGGTGTAGGGGAATGGGTCTGGGTGGGTTGCTCTTCGGAGGATCGGTGTGGACTTGTTGGGCCGAAGGGCCTGTTTCCGTGCTATAAGTAATCTAATCACTTTCTTAATGAGAGAAAAGCTGTATGGGACTGTGATGACTTTATTTGAATTTTACTAAGGTTGAGGAAGACTATACCTACTGAAAGGTTGCTGGGATGTGGCAAATAGAGGTCATCAGTGCAGATAAGCCTGTAAAGAGCTTTACTCTGAATTAAGTAAGGGATTGCCATATAAGGCAACATGTAATAACACGGCCTATCAGGACAGAAATGGAAAAAAAGCCTGATTTGTTTAAGCAAAATTATGATCAAAGAAAATTAAAAATTATTTTTCTAAGGAAAGGTAACAGAAGAGAAAGCATTTAAAAAGAAACTGCATTGGCCAAACTTGTATATTTCTTTATGGATTGCAATAAACAATGTGATTGCAATCACTGATTTGTTTACCACTTTATTGTATTGATAAAAGATTGAACTCTGACGTACAACTTGCCTTGCTGGACCAAGGATTGGGCTGATGTGCAGAATTCAATTAATATAATAGTTTCAGTAGAAACTCACAGAATCAACAATGTAAGATCTGTGGAACATGAGATTTACTTTCCCAGGGAGCTTTATAGTCATGGTTGGACAGTCAGCAATTCTTTCTCACCCGGCCTATTTGCATCATTTGAAATGATCATCTCGAAGACATTCTGATCTTGTCCACTGTTCTCATATTTGTGTCGTCCTGTGTGTGTCAAATTTGTAGCCTCACACTTCCATATAACAAATACAAAAAATTCAATCTTTATTTTCTGAAGGGTTCAGGTTAAATTGGAAGTTACATCCCATTCATTATGATTCAAAATGGGAGACAGCAGATTGTCAGTCTGTGGGGGTGGATGTAATACATTCTATTGAGATCAATTAAGATGACATTGTTTTGATGATTAAAATGGCGTGTTTCAAGTGTTCATATAATTGCTTGATAGATTTTGTTTTCAGCTAAGGAGTCCACTGTTAGAGTGACACTGTTAGAAGGGAGAAAACATGTGAGAGCATTTTGCATTTCAATAAACTATGCATAAAAGATGTTTGCATGTGCTTGGTTGTTTACTTTCAAATTGACTTGACTTGAATAGGAGCCCTGTGGTATGAAGCACAATTGTGACTGTTTTCATTCTGATGTTAGAGGAACAAACTTCATGGGTGATCTGAAATATGCATCATCCATGTATAAAACCTCATCTTGAAAGCCGATGATCAGTGAAACTCCAACTGTCTACCCAAAATGAGCTATTGATTGCCAATAGATTTTGCTTGGTAAAATAAGATGTTAACTCCTAAATGACTGATTCTAGATTTATTGTTTATATTTGCATAATGTCTTTCTAGTGATGTGCATCTGTTCATTATAAATTAATCTGCTCAAATGTTTAGCCTCTATTCATTTGTCAAGTAGTGACGTTGAGGCAACAGGAAGACATCATTGTAATTTTCCATTCAATATTTTATGGAAACTGAAAGTTAGTAGTTAATGCAGAACTACCCTAACCTATTGATAGCAATCAACAAGGCCAACAGATATTATCATTCATGCCAGAGAGTAAAGAAACTGGTTCAAAAGAGATTATTAAAATATCAGTGAACCATGAAAATGAACAGAACTATTGGGAAAAAACCCAAATGAAATGTAACTTTCAGAATTTTTTAATTCCTATACTTCAGATGCCACTGGAGAAAAAAGAATGATGGCTGTGAAACCCTACCTAAAATTATGGGGACTAAATTGACTAACTTGGAATACATGCATGAGGACTGCAAGATGGACTCCATTTTCAGCAGCAGCGGGGACGGTGACAGCGAGGACCGGGGGCTGCTGGGAAAGTAAATTTCCCAATGGAGCTGGGTAGATAAAAGTTTGTTGTAATACAGGCATGAGGACTGCAAGATGGACTCCATTTTCAGCAGCAGCGGGGACGGTGACAGCGAGGACCGGGGGCTGCTGGGAAAGTAAATTTCCCATTTAAATACTTGCCTCATGGAATCAGCAGCCTCCATTTTCAGCAGCAGTGGGAGCACTGAGAGCAAGGACAGGGGGCTGCCTGGAAGGTAAATTTTTCCTCTTAAATTTTTATCTTGTGAATAGGCAGAGCAAAGGCTCAACAGGAGTGGACGTGCACATGGATTGCTGGGCACGTGAACTGATCTATTTGGGCTGTGGCTAAACCCGAGACAGCACATGTGTAGCATCTCGTACCTGTCCTCCTCCTTTAACCAAAAAAAAGAACATGTGTGGAGTTTTGGTAAGGTACAGTATATACTCAAGTAATAGTCAAATTGTTTTGACTACTTTTAAGGTTAAACTTATGAGGACGACTATTACATGAATACTGTTTTTGAGGGGCTGAAATTCATGTCTGTCAAAATTCATACCATATCATTAGAGATCAGTTGGGCTTCTGCTAAACGAATAAGGAGGGAAAAAAAACTGAAAATTGTGGTAATAAAGAACACCTGGAGCAGAGCACAACAGCCAGTGGACTGGAACACTGGGAACGGAGCGGAACAACTGGCAGACTGGAAAGCAAGAACGGGACGTGACAGCCGGCACATGACCCAGAAACATTGATCTGTTATCTGTGAAGAACTAGGGTCACCTTTTACACAAGCTATGTGGAAAATTCCAGGTTATTTGGCCAAAAATGGGGGTCGATTTTTACATGAGATCGACTATTACTTGAGTATATATGGCAAGTCTTTCTTTCTTTTATTTAATCTGTCTTGGTAATTTAGAGCAGAGGGGGTGGAGGCTAGGGCAGTTGCATGCTCTTCTTGCATGATGTGGGCGGTAAGGGTCACCACTGGTGTCCCTGCAGACTTCGCCTGCAACAAGTGCGATCAATTCCAGCTCCTCACAGGCCGCATTAGAGAACTGGAGCTGGAGCTAGATGAACTTTGGATCCTTTGGGAGGCAGAGTGGTTGATAAGTGTGACTACCTCCCTATAACTCCTCTCTAAGTTACTGGATAAAGGTAGCTGGGTGGTCGTCAGGAGAGGGAAAGGGAATAGACAGTGCAGGGAGCCCCGTGACCATTTCTCTCAATAAGTATACCATTTTGGATATTGTTGGGTTGGTGGGGGGGGAACCTACGAGGGCAAAGTCACAGCAGCCAGGTTTCTGGCACTGAGCCTGGCTCTGTGGCTTAGTAGGGAGGGGGGAAAATAGGAGAGCTCTAGTGAAAGGAGATTCAATGGTGAGAGGAACAGACAGGAGACTCTGTGGTCGCAAGCGAGACTCCCAGATGGTGTCTCACCTCCCGGGTGCCTAGGTCAGGGATGTCTCAGATCACTTCTACAGGATTCTTAAGGGGGAGGGAGAGCAGCCAGAAGTCGTAGTACACGTCTGTACCAATGATAGAAGTAGGGAAAGGGAGGAGGACCTGAAAAAAGAACCTAGGGAGTTAGATTGGAAGCTAGAAGGCAGGACGAGCAGAGTAGTGGTCTCAGGATTGCTACCAGTGCCACGTGCTAGTGAGGCTAGGAATAGAGAGTAACTGCAGATGAACACGTGGCTGCAGGGCTAGTGTAGGAGGGAGGGCTTCAGATAAATGGATAGTTGGGATACCTTCTGGGGAAGGTGGGACCTGTGCAAGAAGAACGAGTTGCATCTGAACTGGAGAGGCAACAGTATTCTGGGCAGGAGGTTTGCTAGAGCTCGTCAAGAGGGTTTAAACTAGATTGGTGGGGGCTGGGAACCTGAGCTATGGATCAGATGAAGGTGTAGGTACTGACCAGCCAGATACAGTGTGCAGAGAGTCTGGGATGAGAGATAGGCATTTGATAAGGCAAAGGTGCAGTCAGCATGATGGGTTGAAGTGTGTCTAATTTAATGTAAGAAGATATCAGGAATAAGGGTGATGAACTCAGAACATGGATCAGTCCTTGGAACTATGATGTTGTGGCCATTATGGACACTTGGATATCACAAGGGCATGAGTGGTTGTTGAATGTTCTAGGGATCAGATGTTTCAAAAGGACTAGGGGAGAAGGTAAAAGAAGTGGAGGAGTGGCATTGCTAATCAGGGATAGTATCACAGCTGCAGAAAAGGAGGTCATTGAGGAGTGTTGGTCTACTGAATCATTATGGGTGGAAGTCAGAAACAGGAAAGAAGCAGTCACTTTATTCGGAGTTTTTTACAGGGCCCCCACTAGCAACAGAAACCCAGAGGAGCAGATTGGGAGGCAGTTTTTGGAAATGTGTAGAAGTAACAAGGTTGTTGTCATGGGTGACTTCAATTTCCACTTTGAAATTTTGGGCGGCACGGTGGCACAGTGGTTAGCACTGCTGCCTCACAGCGCCAGAGACCCGGGTTAAATTCCCGACTCAGGCGACTGACTGTGTGGAGTTTGCACATTCTCCCCGTGTCTGCGTGGGTTTCCTCCGGGTGCTCCGGTTTCCTCCCACAGTCCAAAGATGTGCAGGTTAGGTGAATTGGCCGTGCTAAATTGCCCGTAGTGTTAGGTAAGGGGTAAATGTAGGGGTATGGGTGGGTTGCGCTTCGGCGGGTCGGTGTGGACTTGTTGGGCCGAAGGGCCTGTTTCCACACTGTAAGTAATCTAATCTAATCTAATCTAATTAATTGGAACCTACTTAGTTCAAATAGTTTGGATGGAGCAATTTTTGTCATATGTGTCCAGGAGGGGTCCTAACGGAATATGTAGATAGGCTGACGAGAGGGGAGGCCATATTGGATTTGGTGCTTGCCAACAAACCATGCCAGGTGTTAGATCTCTCGGTAGGAGAGCATTTTGGTGATAGTGATCACAACTCCATGACCTTTACTATCCTCATGGAGAGGGATAGGAGCAGATGATATGGGAAAGTATTCAACTGGGGGAGGAGGAGTTACTATGCTATTAGGCAGAAACTGGGGCACCTAAATTGGGATCAGATGTTCTCAGGGAAATGCACAACAGAAATGTGAAGGTTGTTTCGGAAGCACCTGCTGATAGTGCTGGACAGCTTTGTTCCACTGAGGCAAGGAAGGGATGGTAGGGTGAAAGAACCTTGGGTGACAAGAGATGTGAAACATGTAGTCAAGAAAAAGAAGGAAGCTTACTTAAGGTTGAGAAGGCAAGGATCAGACAGGGCTTCAGAGGATAACAAGGTAGCCAAGAAGGAACTGAAGAATGGACTGAGGAGAGCTAGAAGGGAGCATGAAAAAGGTTTAGCGGATAGGATTAAGGAAAACCATAAGGCATTCTACATTTATGTGAGGAATAAGAGAATGGCCAGAGTGAGGGTGAGACCGATCAGAAATAGTGAAGGGAACTTGCACCTGGCAGTGGAGAAGTAAGGGGAGGTCCTTAATGAACACTTTGCTTCAGTATTCACTACTGAGAGGGACCTTGATATTTTTGAGGACAGAGTGAAGCAGACTGATATGCTAGAACAGGTTGATGTTAAGAAGGAGGATGTGCTGAAAATTTTGAAAAACCTAAGGATACAGAAGTGCCCTGGGTCAGACGGATATACTCTTGGTTACTACAGGAAGAGAAAGAAGAGATTGCTGCATCTTGGCAATGATCTTTGTGTGCTCACTATCCACTGGAGTAGTGCCAGATGATTGGAGAGTGGCAAATGTATTTCCCTTATTCAAGTAAGGGAATAGGGATAATCCTTGGAATTACAGACCAGTCAGCCTTATATCAGTGGTGTGCAAAGTATTGGAGAGGATTCTGAGAGATAATCAGTATGGCGTTGTGAGGGGCGGGTCATACCTCGCAAACCTTATTCAATTCTTTGAGAATGTGACAAAACATTTTGATGAAGGTGGAGCAGTGAAGGTGGTGTACATGGATTTTAGCAAGGCGTTTTTTGATAAGGTTCGTCATGGTAGGCTTATTCAGCAAGTAAGGAGGAATGGGATCCAGGAAACATATCTGTTTGGATACAGAATTGACTGGCTCACAGAAGACAGAGGGTGTGGTAGATAGACAGTATTCAACCTGGAGCTTGGTGACTAGTGTTGTTCCATAGGGATCTGTTCTGGGACCTCTGCTCTTTGGGATTTTTATAAATGACTTGGATGAGGAAGTGGAAGAGTGGGTTAGTAAGTTTGCTGATGACACAATGTTGGTGAAGTTATGGATAATGTGAGGGCTGTTGTAGGTTGCAACGAGACACTGATTAGGATGCAGAACAGGACAGATAAGTGCTAGATGGTGTTCAACCTGGAAAAGTGTGAAGTCATTCATTTTGGAAGGTCAAATATGAATGCAGATTATAGGGTTAAAAGCAGGATTCTTGGTAGTGTGGAGGAAGAGAGGGATCTTGTGGTCCATATCCATAGATGCCTCAAAGTTGCTACCCAGGTTAATAGGGTTGTTAAGAAGGCAAATGGTGTGGCGGCTTTCATTAGCAGAGGGATTGAGTTTAAGAGCCACAAGATTATGCTGTAGCTCTATAGAGTCTTGGTTAGACCACACTTGGAATATTGTGTTCAGTTCTTGTCGCCTCACTATAGGAATGATGGAAGCTTTAAAGAGGGTATAGAGGAGATTTACTGGGATGCTGCCTGAACTGGAGGGCATGTCTGAAGAAGAAAGGTTGAGAGAGCTCGGGCTTTTCTCATTAAAGAAGAATGAGAGGTGACTTGATAGAGGTGTGAAAGATGATGAGAGGCATAGATAGAGTGAATGGCCAGAGATGTTTTCCCAGGGCAGAATTGTCCATCACGAGGGGGCATAAATTTTAAGATAATTGGAGGAAGGTTTAGGGGAGATGTCAGAGTTAGATTCTTTACTCAGAGACTGGTGGATACGTGAAATGCACTGTCAATAGTGGTCATAGAGTCAGGTACATTAGAGACATTTAAGCAACTCTTGGATAGGAACATGGAAGTTAGTACAATGAAAGGTGTGTGGGTTAGTTTGCTCTTAGAGTAGGATAAAAGGTCAGCATAACATTGAGGGCTAAAGGGCCTGTACTGTGTTATGTTCTATGTTCTATGTTCTAAGATGCATAAACCCATGCTCACTGATTACTGGTGTGTGTCAAGTTGATGCTGCCTTTTTTTGTTTAAATAATTGCTGCATGCAACCCATGTGTCCTGCACTATTCATTAGTTGCACAGTTATAAGTGAGTTCAATAGTAAAAGCTTGTTTTTCTCAAACAGGAGATGGTGTGTGGCTGCAAGAAATGATGGGAGATTCTTGTAAATTAATCTGACCTGTACTACTTTGAGCAATGGACCAACATGCATGATAGTGCAGAGTGCCAAACGTTTCAGCCTAAGCAATTGGTGCCAGGCATGAAAAAAAGGGGGAGAGAGATGCTTTCTATCCAAAGAATGGCTGTGGCAGGTGTCCTGTCAGACAAACACATGGAAGCAATCAGACAAGTAGCAGTAAATGTCAAGGTCAAAAGTGTTACTGTGAGGGCATGAGTCTAGACTGAAAAGAAATTTAATGACCAATTAGTTGTCACAGTCAGTGAGTTCATCTTTAAGAGGCATATCGCCCCACCTGTACCATCAGCTTCACTCACTGTTCAATTCACTGTATCTTCATTGTACAATTCCTAACTTCTGTATAAATCTGTATTCAGTAAAAAAAAATTCATGAACTTTACCTCACCCTCACATATATATTTAGCAATTTTGCAAGCCTCAGATCCACAATTGCACAGCTTGCACACATTAAAAATGTCATGACTCTGATGGGAAGAATACACAGGTATTCAAGCTCCACTACTTGAAGGGCCATCACAAATACATAATTAATCAGTTGAGTCTCCTGGATGGTCTGACTTTGATCATTATCTAAGATGAAAGCAACTCATCCCAGGTTTCATCAATTTAAGAGAAAAGGAACAAAAATTATAGATTCATCTTTTTAACAAGATTTTTACAAAACAGGTCATTATTCACTAATGTGTAACCTTAAACTATATCTCCTTTAAACATAAACACCTACACATCCATTCATAAATAGAACAGACAAAACAGAAAGTTCTGCAACATCATTGATGGAAAACAAGCACAAAGACATTCTGTGGGTCAAGATTCCAAACCATAAACTTGGAATAAGGGGACTTTCTCAGTCCTTTGGTGTTTGGTGAGAATGTCACATCGATGTGAACCTCCGAGTAATGCAGCAGCCAATCAGTTGGACTTAGATCCTGGTTTGGTTTAGAGGTTTTTCTTTTCAGAGTCTTTGTGTGTTGCTTTCTTTCCATACAGAAGCAAGAAAAAGAGAGACTCGTCTTGGCTTGCAGACATTCCAGAGGTTTGAGTGCAACTCGGGTCTGTGACAAATTCTGCAACTTCAAAATTACAAATTCCATTGCTAGGCAGTCTTTCAACCATGATCACCTGGTGCCAGCTTATCTCACAGTATATCAAATTCAGCTTCTCCAAAATTTATGGTGATCTTGTGCAATCAATATGCAAACACCATACACTTCCACTTTTGAGTTCGGAGGTTCAAAAAAAAACTCCTGATACATTTTTTTGTGAAATGACTATATCCAAACTATTGTTTTGTCCAACTTGTAATTCTAAAGGAATATACAGTCTTTACAGAAGTAGTTCAACCATGACAATCAAATTATCTAAATTCTGGATGTAGGTTTGTTCGCAGAGCTGGAAGGTTCATTTTCAGACATTTCATCACCATACCAAGTAACATCTTTAGTCAGCCTCCCAATGAAGCACTGCTGATGATTCCTACTTTCTATTTGTATGTTTGGGTTTCTTTGGGTTGATGTCATTTCTTGTGGTGATGTCATTTCCTCTTCTTTTTCTCAGGGAGTGGTAAATGGAGTGCAAGTCAATGTGTTTGTTGATAGAGTTCTGGTTGGAATGCCATGCTTCTAGGAATTCTCGTGCAGTCTCTGTTTGGCTTGTCCTAGGATGGATGTGGTGTTCTTCCTTATCTGTAAGTAAGAATACTAGTAAGAGAAGGTCATGCCGTTTTGTAGCTAGTTGATGTTCAGGTGGCTAGTTTTCTGCCTGTTTGTCCAATGTAGTGCTTGTTACAGTCCTTGCACGGTACTTTGTAAATGATATTAATTTTGCTTGTTGTCTGTATAGGAACTTTCAAGTTCATTAGCTGCTGTTTTAGTATGTTGGTAGGTTTGTGGGCTACCATGATGCCAAGGGGTCTGAGTAGTCTGGCAGACATTTCAGAGATGTCTTTGATATAGGGGTGACTGGCTACAGTTTCTGGACGTGTTTTGTCAGCTTGTTTGGATTAGTTGCTGAGAAATTGGCGGACTGTGTTCATTGGGTACACATTATTTTTGAATACACTGATTTTCCTCTGTGGTGCGTAATTCCTTTGTGCTGTAGTGTGTGGTGGCTCGTTGAAATAATGTCCTGATGCAGCTTCGTTTGTGGGTGTTGGGATGATTGCTTCTGCATTTCAATATTTGGTCCTTTTGTGTTGTTTTCCTGCAGATGCTGGTTTGAAGTTCCCCATTGGCTGTTCGCTCTACTGTGACATCTAGGAATGGCAGTTTGTTGTTGTTTTCCTCCTCTTTAGTGAATTTTATGCCAGTAAGGGTATTATTGATGATCTTGAAGGTTTCATATAATTTGTTTTGTTTAATGATGACAATAGTGTCATCCATGTAGTGGACCCAAAGTTTGGATGGTTGACAAAACTGTTTGTTCGAGTCTCTGCATTACTGTCTCTACTAAGAACCCTGATATTGGAGATCCCATGGTTGTTCCGTTGGTTTGTCTGTAGGTTTTGTTGTTGAAGGTGAAGTGGGTGGTAAGGCATAAGTCCACTAGTGTGACAATAGGTTTCACTAGTATCCTTACATACAGATAAGGAAGGACACAACTTTGACTGGGACAACATATCCATCCTAGGACAAGCCAAACAGAGACATGCACGAGAATTCTTAGAAGCATGGCATTCCAAGTAGAACTCTATCAACAAACACATTGAGTTGGGCCCCATTTTCCACCCCCTGAGTAAAAGAACAGGAAATGACATCACCATAGGAAATGACATCACCAACCCAAAGAAACCCAAACGTATAAATAGAAAGCAGGAATCATCCGCAGTGCTTTGTCCCGAGGCTCACTGAAGATGTTAGTATGGTGCTATTATAGTGATGAAATGTCTGAAAATGAACCTTCTAGCTCAGTGAGTAAACCGACATCCAGAACCTCAACCTGAGCTACAAATCTTCTCAAAACTCACTAATTATCTAAGTATATCAGAAGGCAAACTGATATACTTTGTTGGAGGAGAAGGTGGCACATAATTGCAGACAGAGAAGTATCTCTAGTCTTACCAGACCATGGGGATGCTCTCTCAGAGAAATGAAGTGGTGGTTTAATCGAAGGACCACCATACCTCAGATGAGGGGAGACGTTGAGAAGGAGAATCTTGCATGGTAACCCTGGCCAGTGCAGAAATTAAACTCACACTGTTGGTGTGACTCTGCATCGCAAACCAGTCATCCAGCCAATTGAGATAACCAACAAAATTGAAGGACAACAAGCACACCTATATGTTTTAACTTCAATTGCGAATATAATACCTGCCATGATGGAAAAACGATCACAGAGCAAGAGCAGGGCTGAAGCTAATAGCAAAGATTGTGAATGTATCTGCATACATTCTCTTTTACTACAAAACTATAGATGACATAAACACTCACTTTGTAAGTTCTCCTCTTCTCTTTCAGTATAATCCAACCCTTGCCCTCATTTTATTCTGATACCCAAGAGCTGGAACCTTCCCAGTCAGTGGAGAACAGGAAGTTGATAGTGTAGATATTAACTTAACATTTGCTGGGTTAACTGAAATGAGGTTAAATTATATTATCTCAAGTGAATGTGAAGCCTGGCAATGATAATAATGATTAGAAAGATCATTTGTTTTAATTTCATTGACGATAGATTAGATTAGATTACATTACAGTGTAGAAACAGGCCCCTTCGACCCAACAAGTCCACACCGACCCGCCGAAACGAAACCCACCCATACCCCTACATTTACCCCTTACCTAACACTACGGGCAATTTAGCATGGCCAATTCACCTGACCCTGCACATCTTTTTTTGGACTGTGGGAGGAAACCGGAGCACCCGGAGGAAACCCACGCAGACACGGGGAGAACGTGCAAACTCCACACAGTCAGTCGCCTGAGGCGGGAATTGAACCCGGGTCTCAGGCGCTGTGAGGCAGCAGTGCTAACCACTGTGCCACCGTGCCGCCCATTTGTTTATATGTTTTACCAAAAGAATGCATGTGGGTTTAGATTGAGTGTTGTAAATCAACAATAATGGAGTGAACTATCACAGTAACTCCAGAAAAGATGAAGTTTTATTTAAAACAGACAGTGAATCAGAGGTGATAATATGGACTGTTTATCAGCTGAATATGTCATTTTCATAGAATTGGACTGTGTAAATGTTGACTAGATGATATAAAGGAGGGCAAAGTTCATTATGAAGCTAAGTTTCTTTCCAGGACAACACAAGCAAGTCTGAATGGCTCGAATTCCAGGAGCAGCAATTACTGTTTTATATGCTGTTGCATTGTTTTCAAGCTTTGGGAAAAAAAAGTCAAAACAACAGCAGTTTAAAAGGGAGAAGAGCAGACAAAGGAAAGACAATGGTGAAGACAATGCAGGAGAGAGAGAGAGAGAGAGAGAGAACCTGCACAGTTACTGCCTTTTCATGTATCGCTGTACATCAGAGTGCATCTGGGAAAATTAACAAACAGTGAAATTCACAAATCTTGGAGGAACTATTGGGCGAAGTTTACAGCACAGAATCAGATAAGTTATTTGTTGTTTTAAGTCTGTCCAAGAGAAAGGCTGCAGTAGTGAGTATAGTGGATTCTTTCTTGATTATATGTTTTTGGAGATAAGTCTGTTGATTAAACTTTAAATATATGCATTTAGCTATTAATTTAACCTGGGGCAGTGTTTGTAGAGAAATAAGACAGTGTTATTTTCTGGGTCTGTAGATTGTAAAGGAGCAAAAATAGCCTTTGCAGTAATATGTACTTCTTGTCAGATGTGGGAGTTTAAAGAGAATTTAAGGGTTACTGCGGATTATATCTGTCATAAATGCTGTTGGATGCGAATCTTATCAGATCAAATGGATCGGTTGGAGAGACAGATAGAAGCAATGAGGAATTTGCAACAGCAACAGTATGTGATGGATGGCAGTTATAGGAAGGGGGGAAAGTCTCAGATACAGTCAAATAGATGGGTTAACTCCAGGAAGAGTAAGACAGGTAGGCAGCTAGTGCAGGAGTCTTTTGTGGATATACCATTTCAAACAGGTATGCTGTTTTGGAAAATTTAGGGGGTGATGGATTCTCAGAGGAACATAGCACAAAAAGCCAAGTTTCTGGTATTGAGACTGGCTCTAATGCAAGGAGGATATGCCAACTTCCAAGAGATCAATTGTGTTAGGGGATTTTGTTGTCTGAGGTACAGAAGTTTCTGTGGCCAGCAGAGAAAAAGCAGAATGGTGTGTTGTTTCCCTGGTGCCAGGATCAAGGATATCTCAGAGAGGGTGCAGAATGTTCTCACGGGGTAGAGGGACGAGCAGGAGGTCATTGTCCACATTGGAGCCAATGATATAGGAAGGGAAAAGGTTGAGATTCTGAAGGGAGATTACAGAGAGGCAGAAATTTAAAAAGGAGGTCCTCAAGGGTAGTAATATCTAGATTACTCCCAGTGCTACGAGCTAGTGAGGGCAGAAATAGGAGGATAGAGCAGATGAATGCGTGGCTGAGGAGCTGGTGAATAGGAGAAGGATTCACATTTTTGGACCATTGGAATCTCTTTTGGGGTAGAAGTGACCTGTACAAGAAGGACAGATTGGAAGAGGACTAATATACTGGCAGGAAAATTTGCTAGAAATGCTTGGGAGGATTTAAACTAGTAAGGTGGGGGGGTGGGACCAGGGAGGTAGTGAGGAAAGAGATCGATCTGAGACGGGTACAGCTGAGAACAGAAGTGAGTCAGTCAGGGCAGGCAGGGACAAGGTCGGACTAATAAATTAAACTGCATTTATTTCAATGCAAGGGGCCTAACAGGGAAGGCATATGAACTCAGGACATGGTTCGGAACATATGACTGGGATATCATAGCAATTACGGAAACATGGCTCAGGGATAGATAGGACTGGCAGCTTAATGTTCCAGGATACAAATGCTACAGGAAGGATAGAAAGGGAGGCAAGAGCAGAGGGGGAGTAGTATTTTTGATAAGGGATAGCATTATAGCTGTGCTGAGGGAGGATATTCCCGGAAATACATCCAGGGAAGTTATTTGGGTGGAACTGAGAAATAAGAAAAGGATGATCACCTCATTGGGATCAAATTATAGATCCCCCAATAGTCAGAGGGAAATTGAGAAACAAACTTGTAAGGAGATCTCAGCTATCTGTAAGAATAATAGGGTAGTTATGATAGGGGATTTTAACTTTCCAAACATCGACTGGGACTGCCATAGTGTTAAAGGTTTAGATGGAGAGGAATTTCTTAAGTGTGCACAAAGACAATTTTCTGATTCAGTATGTGGATGTACCTACTAGAGAAGGTGCAAAACTTGACCTACCCTTGGGAAATAAGGTAGGGCAAGTGACTGAGGTGTCAGTGGGGGAGTACTTTGGGGCCAGCGACTATAATTCTATTCGTTTTAAAATAGTGATGGAAAAGGATAGACCAGATCTAAAAGTTGAAGTTCTAAATTGGAGAAAGGCCAACTTTGACGGTATTAGGCAAGAACTTCCGAAAGCTGATTGGACGCAGATGTTCACAGGT
>NC_057713.1:76303467-76322504 GCF_004010195.1 Chiloscyllium plagiosum
TTCCATGGGGTCAGGGAGTCCAGAACTAGAGGGCATAGGTTTAGGGTGAGAGGGGAAAGATATAAAAGAGACCTAAGGGGCAACTCTTTCACACAGAGGGTGGTATGTGTATGGAATGAGCTGCCAGAGGATGTGGTGGAGGCTGGTACAATTGCAACATTTAAGAGCCATTTGGATGGGTATATGAATCGGAAGGGTTTGGAGGGATATGGGCCGGGTGCTGCCAGTGGGACTAGATTGGGTTGGGGTATCTGGTCGGCATGGACGGGTTGGACTTAAGGGTCTGTTTCCATGCTGTACATCTCTATGACTCTATGACCTAATTGGCTATGGAAAATGCGACACGTTTGTGTTGTTTGCCAGTGGTCAAATTATTCATTTGATGGTGACTGGACAGTGTCAGAGCTTGAATACACAGTCATTCTGCATGGGAAGAGTACAAGAAAGCCTACCTCCCAGCACAATTGGCTCGATCAAGAGGTTGTAAGATTAGTGGCTGGAGTTAGGACAGGTCAATCACCTGTTTTGCTCTGACATTTGGACATGTACATGTAAACTAGTTTGCTGAAATATTGGCTATATCCCATTGTTAGAACTGTCTTGCATTATTAATATCCAGAATAAACCCAGCAGACCAAGAAAAGTGGGAATATGCCTGCAATAGTCACAATGAAGAAATACCATTGCTAAATCTTACACTTACAGACGCCAACTCAGACTTTGACTCAGGCATATTTTAAAGAATAGAGGAAGTATCTGCATGGAATGTGAAACCAGGTGGCTGTGGAATACAGGAAGCTTAATAAAAGTTCTCAGGTCACACATGGGTTCAGCTGGAGAAACGTGAAATGGGTGCCTTTGACGGTCTAACCAACAGAAGAATGCAAAAGTTATACATCACAAGAAATACACAGTGGTTCGGTGGTTAGTACTGCTGCCTCACAGTGCTGGGGACCCGGGGTTCAATTCCCACTTCGGGTGACTGTCTGCGTGGAGTTTACGTGTTCTTCCCGTGTCTGTGTGGGTTTCCTCTGGGTGCTTTGGTTTCCTCCCACAATCCAAAGATGAGCAGGTCAGGTGAATTAGTCATGCTAAATTGCCCATAGTATTCAGTGCATTTGTCAGGGGTAAATACAGGGAATGGGTCTGGGTAGGTTATTCTTTGGAGGGTCGGTGTGGACTTATTGCGCTAAATGGCCTGTTTCCATATTGTAGGAAATCTTAAAAAAAAGATTTGATGCATTGGAAAACCTTCCATAAATCCTGGGATCAATCTCAAGGAGCATTATTTCATGAACATCAACTTGATGTAGTATATTGCATACGCTTAAAATACTTCCCTTCAGGATGGAAATGGTGACCAATCCTTTCACTCAACTTGTTCAACCCAAACATGAAGCTGTTGCAGTACAGAGGCAGCCACCCAGAATACAAGTGATATCATAAGCTCAAAGAGAACTTGGATTTGGATTACCTTCTGCAAAGAGGCTTTCTTGAGATCATAGCAGTTCAACTAACTGCTCTTCAACAAATTACTGGGATTGAAGAAGTGCCACAGAGTACATATCTGTTATCTGGAGTGAATAGGTTAATGTTGATATGTAAATGAGAAAATACATCACAGGAAGTGATGTGGTATCACATGACATGATAGTGCTCTTAACTTTCTAGGGCTTTAGAGAGAACTAATAGTTACAAAATCAAGTTAAAATCAATTAAGTTTTGTTCTTAAATGAAAGTTTATATTTTACATACTCCGTCATCAGATGCCATAGATTTTTTTTGTCATTCCATCATGGCCAAAATAGTTCATAATAACAATAGCTGACAATAATCTGTAGTGGATGAACAGTAGGTTAAAAAGTGAACAAAATGGAAAAGTCATTCCTTAAAAATTATTGGAGCTAAAATTTCACAGCAGTTTCCAGTATTAGTGAAGCTGAGAACAGCTTATCACATCACTCTCGATTTTGAACTGAAGCCAGTTTGTCTTGTTACACATGAAAATGTTACCCATCCACTAAAGTCAATGGAAAAGCAGGTAATTGGCTCAATGCTAACAGAGATGTCATACCTGTATTAAAAGCAACAAGATCGTGCTGGGGAGAGTTGGAGGGTGGGGGGTAACCCTGTTACTGAAACTTATTGGATCTATTAGAATCTATGTAGATCTTCCACAGCTGCACAAATCTTTGCTTAGCCTGTGAATGTTAAAGATTATCAAGAATTCAGACAAGGGTACAATCATTCAGACAGAGGTTAATGAGATTTGATGCAGAGACTATGGGCAAGGAAAGCGACAGACCACAGTAGCCATTTAGTGCATATCCCTATGGCAAGGCCTAAACAACTAGTGGGAGACCTAGAAATTTTCAAACTGTGAACAACCACAAATCTACCAGCAACAACTGAATGAAACTGGAAATGTACAAAAATTAGACAAAGAGCAAGTGGGCTCAAGTTTGAATGCACCACATCAATGGATGGCCAACAAAGCAATATTTGAACAAAGACAGGACAGCATAGTGAATGATATACTAATTTACATTGAAAGACTTTTAATTAGGATGTCAAGCAACTCTGGCTTAGCTACAGACTGTACCATCTTGGCATGGACAACTACCATCTGCATTGGCAGGTTGATAGGCAACAACAAGGGCACTGGCAGACTGCCAGAAGTATCATGTTGACTTCCTGTAATCGGGCAGTATAATATTGTTGTTTGTTGTCTTTGACCATTTTTGGTCACAATTTGTCAGTCAAAGAATATCTAACTATGTCCGAGATAGGGTGAAGAACATCAACTCTCAATTAATAACATAGTAACTATAACATGTGGAATTCAGCCTGCCATGAGGCTGAGGAACCTTAAGATCCAATGATTTCATGTGACAATCACTACTGCGATGTTGTATTCTGTGATGCATTTGCATATCACATGGTATCCCCTTATATTACAACTCCTCCCAAGTCTCTGACTTTATCAGTTATTGATCCTAGGGACCATACAGTAGTCAGGTGACAATGGCTGCAACAAAATAATTTGGACATTTAAAAAGGTCAAGGCATAGCAGGAAATTGTAGTTGGTGGCCAGAGAGAGTGTACCCATGTCTGGTCTCAATAGTAGCCTTGGAGTCAGCAGAAAGTCCTTTGACAGCTAGCATTTCCTCTAAACTTCAGCAACTTAGACACACTTACAGGAAACACTAAACACATCTGAAGTTGTTATAATAGCTTGAAGCAATCAACCAGCAATTAACCTGTAAGTTATCAATTAACCTTATATGTGATGCTAGTAGCGAAACCTGAATGTATGGTCAGTTGGGTAAGGTTAAGCAAAGGGTTTACCTGGACCATTCAGTTTTAAATATTATCAAAACAGCATTGTATTGTGTCTAAACATTTCACTGACAAGCACATCTTATCCCCTGGTATTCTCACCTATGCTAACCACAACAGAATGAGGCAAAAATCCACATTGAGAATAGTAATTTGCTTAATAACTGCACAATGCTGAACTTTTGTTCAGTATTCAAGAGAGGTCTCAAAAACAAATCGAGAAGTCATATTGAGCCCGTGCATGACAAGGCACACTAAGACTAATCAGCTATGTTTCTGGTTTATTTCAATCCCTGCTGGGATAGGTATCTTCTAATTAACCTGTTCAGAGATGGTACTACACATCTCTAAAACAAGTGGGGCTGAAACCCTGGCCTCCTGGCTCAGAAGTAGGGACATATCACTGTGCCAAAACAGTATTTCACTGCTGGGATATTTAACTGGCACCAGTTGACAGCGGAAGAACTATGATAGTTAGAATTTCAGTTCTACATAGTTTTATCGAAAATGTTTTTCATAATAATATTACCACACCTACGGTAACCTGACATTTAAAGGTAATCATTATCTCCTTCGGGAGAAATAAGTTACAGAACAACTGAAGTATGTCATGATTTTATAATGAACACACAACTGTGTAGAAATAAATATTTTCCTGAAAGTACATTGTGGGTTTTATGGTTGTGTCAATTTTATGATTAACCACTCATTTATTTGCAAATTGCCACAAAAATTAACAATGATAGGTGGATCAATTTTCAGGATATCAATTAGAATACCAATATTTTAAACCTTACAAAGATAGCTACTAATGCCAATGTGTCATTCAGGAGTGTCAGTAATGAATCATAGGACATGAAATTAGGCTGCATGCCACTTGATTTTAGCTGCCATACCAGGTTCACTATGTGCCAGCACATATCTGTCAAGAATGTGTGGAGCAGGCAGATTATGGCTTTAATCAATGTGTGAATCTGATTTAATGTCAACATTGCTATTTTGAATGTCGTCTTCCAGCATACTCTATCCTAACATCATGTTCCACAGTATGAGGTGAACTGAAATGAAAGATTAATTTCTCTATTCACCACGGCCCCTCCACCCTAACCCACAATCTCCTACCTACAAACCGCACTACTTAAAGGAATTGTGAACTTACTGGCAAGTTAGCTTTCTTTTTAAAACAAAAACAGAAAGTGATGGATAAATTTAGCAGGTGTAGCAGCAATTGTGGGAAGAAAGCGGAATTAACATTTCAAGTCTAGTAACTTCATCAGCTTACTTTTTTAGTTAGCTGTTGATGTGATTTTCCTGCTCCTCGGATGCTGCCTGAACTGTGCTTTTCCAACACCAGTCTAATCCAGAATCTGGTTTCCAGCATCTGCAGTCATTATTTTTACCTATGTACATTTTAGCCCATTTCCATACTTGCTTAAAATTTGAGTAGTACACAGGGAGTAGTCAGACTGTGGCAAAGCAAACTCTTTCAGAAATAAAATAACTTTGTAGATCTTTGTCTGAAACTGAGGATGGGAGGTCACACAAAATTAGATAAGATGTTATAAGAGGGAGGAGGAATAGAGCAAGGCTCCCAACATGATTTGCCAGGCTTCTTTAAGAGCAATTTGTCTATTCCATCTTCAATGAGGAGCAAATCTTTCGATATTTTCAGTCATGACCTCATTTCTGAAATAATGCCTTTTCCAGCTTTATAAAGCAACCCTAAATGATGGCAAGAATAAACAAATGTACAACATAACTCCTAGCATAACGTATATAAAATCCCTCTTGTGCATTCCTTTATTGTCCATCTTCTACAAGCATTTGCCAGTTTTAGATCCTACAAAGTTTCTACTCCAATGGTTGGTGAAGGTTACTGATACCTAAGAAGCAGAAAGAAGGTCAAGAACTATTTAAATAACCACATGTTAATAGTAACAGCAGACTTGAATAGTCAACATGTTTTTTAAAAAATCAGGAAGCCCAAATTCTCAGAGTCATAGAGATTTACAGCACAGAAAAAGATACTTCAGCCCAATGTGTTTGTGCCAGTTAAAAACAACCACCAAACTATTTGTGTTTTCCAGCACTTGGCCTATAACCTTGAATGCCTTGGCAGCACTCCTTAAATGTTATGAGTGTTTCTGTCTCTATTACCCTTACAAACAATGAAATCCTGATTCCCATAATCTCTGGATGAAAAAAAGATCCCCACATCCCTTCTGAACTCTGTGCCCCATACCGTAAATCTGTGCCTCCTGATCATTGTTCCCTCTTCCCTCATCCTCCCACCCCCTCCCCCATAATTCCTGTCCACCCTATCTATGTGGCTCATAACTTTATCTCAATCATGGCCCCCCCACCCCTCCCTCAGTCTCCACTGCTCTAAGGAAGACAATCCAAGCCTATCAAATTTCTCCTCATGACTAAAACTCCATAGCCCAGGCAATATCCTGAAAAACCTCCAGCATTCTCTCCAATGCAATTACATGCCCGCTACAATGTGGATTCTAGAACTAAACACAAAACTCAAGTTGTGGCCTAACGAACTTTCTATACAATTCCTACATTAGCTCCCTGCTCTTAAACTTCAGCCTAATAAAGGCAAAGCAGCAGTTCAAGCTGCCATTCGAGGAGACAGTAACTTAACATGCTAAAGATATTTGGACTTGGCATACATCAGTCAGTCCTTGTGAATGATATTGACATTGGAGCATGTTCCTGGGCTGTTGAATGTGACCTCAGGAATAAATTAATCAGACCATGGAGAAATGGCAATAACAGGAAGAAAATCTACTAAGGAAAACATCAAACTGAATGTTTAAGTAAGTAATCTGAATTGTTCAAATTAAAAATAGTATTAATAATATGTATGATATTTGTTACTTTGCATTTCTTGTAATGGTGCTGTGACTGATCAACTGTTAAGTACACAATTAATGTAACATTATTCATCCCCCATGATATTGCACATAGTTACTTGGAGATATAGTCTCACAAACCCACCTAATTTGTTTGCGTTGTTGATACATGTTTCAGATATTTGATTTACCTGAGAGCAATGCAGAGCCAACTTTAGCTTCTAATTGTGCAGGGACTTTAACTAAATTCAGTTTCTAGTAGCTCCAACCTCCTTCTGCATTGTCTGGTTACTTTAGTCTGACAAACAGCTTAACCAAACAAACAGCGAGCATAAATCAGTTGCCAGACTTCAACCAAGACATAGAAAAAGCGAAAAGTGTAGTTGTTTCCTTTGCTGCTTTCTCTCTCTTTTGTTGATTCTTCACCCACAAATATTTCTTTGTACTTTTAAGTGAGTGATATTAGATGCTAAGTTTATGATTTTAACTTATAGGACTGTAGTAGTAGAATAAGGTAGTATTGTGAGTGGCATAGCTCTGTTATGTCCATCCAGAAATGGAAGCTTGGAGGGCTATGTTATATACTCATTTGCCAGGATTGATTTGTTGTGATCAGTGTAGGTGCCAATGATATTTGTAGGACAGATTCTGAGCAAAGATTTTGCTGAGACAGAATGACAAGCTGGGCATGAAAGAAGAGAAAAATCCAAAAGATAATAATCTCTAGTTATTACTTGAGCTAGGTGCACATTGGCAGAAAGTATGTAAGATTAGTGAAACAAACTGGTCAAGGACTAATTTGTGTGAAATGGTTTATGGTTTATTAACATAATACCAGATGATATGGGAAAATCACTGGGACAGTCTGCATTTGGACCATGCTGGGGCCAGTATTCTGGCAAACTGTATAACTAGCAAGGTAGAGGGTGCTTTAAACTAAAGAATGGGATTGATGGATCAAGTTTGAGTAGCTGTAGCAAGCTGCAGGTTACAGTCAAGGAAGGAGACCAAAATAGTAATATGGAAAATTAAGGTTAAAGAATGATAGGGAGGGACAAAAAAGACAGAGAATGCACCAGTTAAGTCGATATGTTACAGAGGTTAAGAAAAAAAACACCCAAAAAAACTAATGATTCTGTATTTGAAAGTATGTAATATTCATAACAAAGTAAGCAAGTTGATAGCATACATTGAAGCAAACACATATAGTAGGATGACCATTAGGAGGTGTGGTTGCAGGATGACAGAGATTGAATTCCTAATATTTCGAGGCATAAGACATTCAAGAAGAATAAGAAGCTAAAGTAGAGCTGGTGGCACCATTAATCAAGATGGCATTGGTGCAATAATTAGAGCTGAACTTGGTTTAGGACATCACGACGTAGAATCAATTTGGGTGAAAATGAGAAATTTTAGAGAAATAAAGTTCGATCGTAAGAGTAGTTCAAGGCCCCTAACAGCAAATACAATGTATACAAGAAGAAACAAATACAGAGAATGCTGTAGAAATTTAGCAAATCTGGCAGCATGTGACAAGACAAAATTGATTTAACATTTCAATTCTTCTTTACAACTGGAACCCTACCTGACTCAAAATATTAACTCTGTTTCTTTCTTCACAGATGCTGATAGATCTGCTGAGTTTTTCCAGTATGCTCTGTATTTGTTCCAGATTTCCAGCATCAGCATTTTTTTGTGTTTATATAAGAGGAATATTGGGTGTGCATGATAAAAAGGACAGCAATCATTATGGATAATTTTAATCTACATATAAACTGGAAAAATCGGATTTGCATTAATGGTTTGAATCAAGTGTTCACAGAATGTTTTCAAGACCATTTCTTAAATCTGTTCATTCTAGAACCAACAAAATAATAGATCTTTAAAAATGGTATTGCATATTATCACAGGGATAACTAATGCCCTCAGAGTAAAGGTGCCCCTAGTTAGTAGCTGCCGCAATATAAATGAATTTTACATCTAGCTTGAAAAGATAGAAAATAGGATCTATGAGTTGTTCTTCTTTAAATATTCACTTGTGTGATGTGGGCATCGCTGACTGGCCAGCATTTATTGCCCATCCCTAGTTGCCGTTGAGAAGGTGGTGATGAACTGCCTTCTTAAACTGCTGCATTTCACAGGCTGTAGGTTGACTCCCTTAAGGAGGGAATTCCAGGATTTTGACCCAGCGACAGTGAGGAATGATGATATATTTCCAAGTCAGGATGGTGAATGGCTTGGAAGAAACCTTGCAGATGGTGGTGTGTCCATGTATCCACTGCTGTTGTCCTTCTGGATAGAAATGGTAAAAGGTTTGGAAAATGTAGTCTAAGGATCTTTGGTAAATTACTGCAGTGCACACTGTTGCTACTGAGTATTAGAGGGCGTGGATGCTTGTCAATATGGTGCCAATTAAACAGGCTGCTTTGATCTGAATGGTGTCAAGCTTCTTGAGTGTTGTTAGAGCTGCAGCATCCAGGAAATTGGGCAGCATTTCCTCACACTCCTGACTTGTGCCTTGTAGATGGTGGATAAGCTTTGGTGAGTCAGGAACTGAGTTACTCAATGCAGTATTCCTAGCCTCTGACCTGCAAACATATCCACCGTGTTTATGTAACATGTCCATTTAAAGTTAAAAATCACACAACACCAGGTTATAGTCCAACAGGTTTAATTGAAGGCCCTAGCTTTCGGAGCACTGCTCCTTCATCAGGTGGTTGTGGAGTGCACAATTGTAAGACCCAGAATTTATAGCAAAAGTTTACAGTGTGATGTAATTGAAATTATACATTGAAAAATACCTTAATTGTTTGTTAAGTCTCTCATTTGTTAAAGTGACCATGTTAGTTTCACTTCTTTCATATGTAAATCACAAAACGTTTTTTTTTAAAGTTACATTCTCAGGTTAACTTTAACAATTGGTGTCAGCCAGATAATATGTTGAAGGTGTTAGCCCCCTGTGTGCCTTTGTTTGTGTCATAATGTTTCGACTGAGTCTAATCTAAAAAATGAGTTAACAGAGTCTTACATGGATTCATGCGGTTTCTGAGCAAAGTACAATGTAACTCTGCAAGCACAAATTCACCTCACAAACGTATATGTGTGTCTGTGTCTGGGGTGGGGTGTTGTGAGTTTATGTGAGAGAGTGTATATGTGTGTGTGAGTGTAAAGAGGTCTAAGTCTGTGAGAGGATGCATGTGTGAGTGTGGGAGTGTGTGTCTAAAGTGCAATGGTGGTCACCTGTAGTGTGACATGAACCCAAGGTCCTGGGTGAGGCCCTCCCTATGGATACCGAACTTAGCTATCAGCCTCTGCTTGGCCACGTTTCGCTGCTGCCTGTCCTGAAGTACCTGAAGATCCGAGGTCAAATGTCCTGGACCACTGAAGTGTTCTCCAACTGGGAGAGAACATTTTTGTCTGTTGATTGTTGTGCGGTGCTTTTTCATCTGTTGCCGTAGCCCCTGCTTGGTTTCCCCAATGTACCATGCCTTAGGGCATCCTTGCTTGCAGCGTATGAGATAAACAACATTGGCTGAGTTGCATGAGTACCTGCCACATACATAGTGGGAGGTGTCCCCACGCGTAATGGTGGTATCCATGTCCACACTCTTACAATTGTATACTTCACAAACACCTGATGAAGGAGCTGTGCTCCGAAAGCTAGTGCTTTCAATTAAACCTGTTGGACTATAAACTGGTGTGGTGTGATTTTTAACTTCGTACACCCCAGTCCAACATCGGCATCTTCAAATCAGGAGTCCATTTGAGTTTATGGTCAATGGTAATCCCAAGGATGTTGATAGCGAGGGATTCAGTGATGGTGGGACCATTGAATGTGTTGTATTTATTGTATTTTAAACTTAGACAGGACACCTATGTGAGAATGAAAGTTGAGCTGGCTAAAGTGAATTGGGATAATAGGCGAGGGGGGAGTGGGTTAGATCATTAGAGAAGGGAACATTTCAAAATTCTCAATAAGTATATTCCTACTAGAAAGAAAATTTCTGAAGGCAGAATGCATCATCCATGGTTAACTAAATGTGTTAAGGAAACCATCAAATCTAAGAGAAAAAAATTATTTGATTGTTCAAAGATGAGTGTGGGACAGATGATAGAGTATAAAGAACAGTACTGAATGACTAAAAGTTTAATCAGGAAAAATAAATTGAAATAGGAGAGGACACTAGCTAGTATACAAAACAAATTGCAAGAGTTTCTATAGGTTTCTAAAAAAGGTATGGGAAAGAGAGTATTCATTCTTTATATAATGAGAATGGGAATCAGTGAATTAAATAAACTATTAAATAATAATACTTATTAAATTATTATTATTCTTTAGTTCAAAGATACGTAAAACGCGGCAGGGGGGGTTTGGTTAGAGCAGTTGGTTGGATTGCTGGTTTGCTCATGCAGAGTGACACTAACAGTGTGACTTTAACTCTTGCACCAGCTAAGGTTACCATGAAGGACTCTCCTTCTCAACTTCTCCTCTCACCTGAGGCATGGTGATCCTCAGACTAAACCACCACTGGTCAGCTCTCTGTAATGAGAGAGTAGCCTTATGGTCTGGTAGGATTAGGCAGATTTTACCTTACCTTTAGGTATGTTCCCAGAAATAGCTGTAAATCAGGAGGTGGAGGCAAGAGACAAGCTATGTGAAATTACAATAACTAGGGAAGTAATACTGAGCAGACTGATGGAGTTCATTGAATCATAGGATCCCTACACTGTGGAAACAAGTCCATTGGCCCAACAAGTCCACACCGACCCTCCGAAAAGTAACCCACCTAGAATCATTTCCCCATCCCTATTATCCTGTATTTACCCGTAACTAATGCACCTAACCTACACATTCTGGAATATTATGGGCAATTTAGCATGGCCAATTAACCGAACCTACACGTCTTTGGATTGTGGGAGGAAACTAAAATACCCAAAGGAAACCCACACAGACAGTTGCCCGAGGTTGCAATCAAACTCAGGTCCCTGGTGCTGTGAGGCAGCAGTGCTAATCAGTGAGCCACTGAGCCACCATGCAACCCCTTTGTAGGCTGACGTCTCACACAATACTGATGGACTTCAACCCAGAACCTTCAACAAAGTGCTTATTGAGCTCGGTGTATTGGTGTACATTTTCCAAAATTCACTTGGTTTTGGAAGGATTTCATTACTCTGGTAAGTAGCAAATATATTCAAAGAAAAAGGAGGAAGAAAACAGGAAAACATAGGTCAGTTAACTTGATATTGCTCATGGTGAAGGTTCTAAAATCAATCATTAACGATGTTATAGATGTACATTTAGAAAGGTTCAAGATAATCAGGAAGAGTTAGCATTGTTTTGAAAAAGGAAAATCATGTTTGGACCTTAGGGGCAACTTTTCCATGCAGAGGGTGGTGCTTATATGGAATAAGCTGCCACAGTATGTGGTGCAAGATAGAATAATTGCAACATTTAAAAGACATCTAGATGAGTATATGAATAGGAACGGTTTAGAGGGTTATGAGACAAATGATAGCAAATGGGATTAGATCAGATTAGGATATCTGGATGGCATGGACGAATTGGACCAAAGGGTCTGTTCCCTTGCCGTATACCTCTATGGTTGTATGTTAAATAAATTAATTGCACTTCTCTGAAGGAGTAATCTCTGCCGTGGATAAAGGGATGACTTAAAATGTACAAGAAATCTAAATATAGGGGCATTTGACAATAGGCCACATAAACGGTTATTGTGGAATTTGATAAAACTCATGGTATAGGGACTACCTTATTAGCTTGGATATATTAGCACATAAAAAAGCAGTATGCATAACTGAGTCTTTTTTTGATTGGCAGGATGTGATGAGTACAGTCCGGCAGGAGTCTCATCTGGTGTTTCAGATTTTTCACAATTCAAATCAAAGATTTAGATGAGGTATGCAAAGGTATTGTGACTAAATTTGCAAATGATGTAAAGATAAATAGGAAGGTAAGTTGAGAAGGGGTCATAAGGGTGATGAAGATGAATAAAGAAAGGTTGATTGACTGGGCAAAATGGCAGACAATGTATAATGTGGGAAAGTGTAAAGTTGTTCACTTTGGCAGGAAAAATAAAGAAAAAAACAGATATTGCTTAAACAGAGAATTGCAGAATTCTGAAGTGAGAGAGAGAGCAATATGTTCTACTCCATGTCTAACAAAAAGTTAGCATGCAGGCACAGTAAGTAATTAAGAAAGTTAATGGAATACTCTCCTTTCTTACAGGAATTAAGCATGAATGCAATTATGCTATGCTTCGATTATACAGTTTGGTATAAACTGTGTGCAGTTTGGTCTCCTTATTTAAGCAAGGATGTAAGTGTAATGAAGGCAATTTAGAGGAAGTTTAGAAGGTATAAGTTTAGAATTCTGACTCAAGGCATTGGAGGTAGGATCATTGAATGTTTTAAAGACAGATATAGATCGGTTTATTTGCCTAACAATAATCTAAGCTTAATTGGCAGTAATTGGTTTGAAGAACTCCAAACACTAACAGACCAGTCAAAATCTTAAGGAATGATAGATTCAAGAGGCTACTTCTGCTCTGAACTGGAATGCTGTTTGGTTCTCAGTCAGTGAATCAGCATACTAATGTATCATAGCTGCATCAAAGCATGTGACCTGAGGATGTAAGTGTTTCAAAACCCATCTTGTCTGGGATCATTAAACTTTCTCCACAGTTGTAATCTAAATACTCAATATTAGTCTAGATACTTATGAACATTACATTTGTAATAATTGTTAGCAATAATTAATGTTTGTTGGATTCGTCAATACTCCAATACACACATCCAATTTCTCATGTTACAAGGGTCAATTAAGCATTGCTGCTAGAGGCAAAAACTACATCATATATTCCCATGTAAATGCATATATGGTATTAAAAGAGACCATAATTTACTGCATTCAGCATTTCCCTTCTCAGTACTTCCTTCATTTATTCTGATTTCTCCCAAAGTGGAGAAGAAAATCAGAAAGGGCATAAATAGGTTAAGTTCATTATTAACTGTTTTTTACACAATAGAGAAAGCTAAACTGGTCTTATTTGTCTCTTAGGTACATATAATAAGAAATGTTCATCTCAGCTATCAAGACAGAAGTGATAATCAATTAGCTCCAAAATTCAACTCCACCTTGGAGTGCAGGTTCATAGCTCCTTGGAAGTGTAGTTGCAGGTAGATAGGATAGTGAAGAAGGCATTTGGTATGCTTTCCTTTATTGGTCAGAGTATTGAATACAACAGTTGGGAGGTTATGTCGAGGCTGTACAACACATTGGTTAGGCCTCTGTTGGAATATTGCATGCAATTCTGGTCTCCTTTCTATCGGAAAGTTGTTGTGAAACTTGAAAGGGTTCAGAGAAGATTTATAAGAATGTTGCCAGGATTAGAGGATTTGTGCTATAAGGAGAGGCTGAACAGGCTGAGGCTGTTTTCCCTGGAGCGTCGAAGGCTGATAAAGGTTTACAAAATCATAAGGAGCATGGATAGGATAGGATAAATAGTCAAAGTCTTTTCCCTGGGGTGGGGGAGTCCAGAACTAGAGGGCACAGATTTAGGGTGAGAGGGGAAAGATATAAAAGAGACCTAAGGGACAATTTTTCACACAGAGGGTGGTACGTGTATGGAATGAGCTACCAGAGGAAGTGGTGGAGGCTGGTACAATTGCAACATTTAAAAGGAATTTGGATGGGTATATGAATTGGAAGAGTTTGAAAGGATATGGGCCAGATGCTGACAGGTGGGACTCGATTGGGTTGAGATATCTGGTCGGCATGGATAGGTTGGACCGAAGGGTCTGTTTCCATGCTGTAGATCTCTATGATCCTATGTCTATGGCTCTATGTTTTGAATTTGAAATAACTTCAAACTAAAGAAAGACCAGCACTCATATGGCATATTTGGGGTATACCCAGTATTTTACAACTGATGAAGTATTTTTGAAATCTTGTCACTGTTGCAAGGTGAGAAAAAGCCACTAATCCATTCAAATGTCACACCAAGATATCAATGACAAGATACCAATGACCAGACATCGACAGCACAGTGGCTCAGTGGTTAGCACTGCTGCCTCACAGCGCCAGAGACCAAGGTTCGATTCTTGCCTCGGATGTCTGTGTGGAGTTTGCACATTCTCTCCATGTCTGTGTGTGTGTTTTTTCCGGGTGCGCCAGTTTCTTCCTGCAATCTAAAGATGTGCAGGTCAGATGAATGGGCCATGCTAAATTGCCCCTAGCGTTAGGTGCATTATTGAGAGGGAAATGTGGCTGGGTGGGTTGCTCTTTGGAGGGTTGGTGTGGACTTGTTGGGCCAAAGGACCTGTTTCCACACTGTAGGGAATCTAATCTATAATTTGGTTTTGATTGAGGAATAAATGTTGACCTGGAGAACCCCGGATGCTTTCCCCCATCGAAAGGTAAATGATTATTTGCATGTGTGTATCAGAACGCAGTCATTTATTGACACCATTTTTTGTTTATATGTGCAATTATTCATGGCAATGCTTTACTGATTCTATTTCTTTGTAAGGTCCATTTAAATAATACCTCAGCAAAAAACTTTTTGAAATCTTCTCGGATTTTCCAAATTATTTGAAGTTATGTGGTTATGTTATAATTGCTAGGAAGAGCAAAAAAATATATTCCTTCAGTATAACTGACTAAATGGTACTGAGGTATTCTTAGAAACTGGTTTCACTATATAACGCAAACATGGCAAACCCTTAGTATGGTCCAGGTTCTCAGCTGAGATAGTTGTGCTCAAGGTGCAAGCATGGAACTTGAGTCAATGACTTCAAACTCGAAGACAACACAGTGACTCTTGAATGGCTTAGTAAAGCAGAAGGTAAGTGTTCACAAAGATACTGTGGCACCGAAATGAGTACATTGTACAGTATATCTATGAAATAGTTATTAAGCAGGACACTAGCCTAAAACAACTGTATTACAGTTCAACTGATCCACACAGCTTAGTGAAATAGATCAGATATATGTTTCTATCCTACACAATTTATCTTTCTTTAACAAAGTGAAATTTCTAAAATGCAAGAAATAAAAATAAATTTAGCAGTTGAGGGTACAATCTCAACATGTGAGTTAATTTAGTTTCATCTCAGAAGGGGCTAGTTATTTGTTTTAACATGGAAATGACTGAACTCACATGAACAAAGCATGCATTTAATTCCTACTTGTGATCCATCTTTTGAATAAATTCAACCTATTCTAATCTATGCAAGGATATATTATCCCCTATAATGAAAGAACTTGTATCTCAATTTGTAATTAGTTCATGTTTCAAAATTAAATCAGAATTAGGAAACATTTAATTTTCATTCATTAGTATTCCTCAAACTGTTTCAAATGAAGAACAACATGAAATTGACGTCAGTGGCCTGAAATTTGTAATTTCATTCAGTATTAAATTAAGGTTATAGAAAGTCATTTAGTCACAATGAATCATGCATAGTCATTCTAAGTTGACTGTAACTGACGGATGGTTCACTTTAGTCACTGTGTATTTCAATGTTAAAAAAAGAAATAGCTTTAATATTTGGACTGTATAGGCAGACATCACCTCAGTTACATAAACAGATCGTGGTAATAAAAAAGATACACTGATTTATGCAGTTAAAATACCGCATCATAATTTCCATTAAATCAAGAAGCAGAATTGTTAATATATTCCTTGTCTGATCTCAACATTTGGCTCGTTGGTAAGTCTTTGAATGTGTAGTGACAGCAACTAGGATATCAGACATTAAGAGCTGCAAATAAATTGCAAAATGCCCCCAGGGAATTTCGGAGCATGATCTATTGTATAAATTGTATTTTGGGCTGCAGAATGACAGCAGTATCTTATGCTGACTGCAATGCATAAATGTCTTTACTTCTCTTCATGCCTAGTAATATCGATGATACAAGTTGCAAATATTACCAATGTTTATCATTAACAGCTGTTAGACAATGTATAAAAGACACACAAAGTGAAAACATGCAACTGTCAGATTTGTCCTGGTCAATCACTGCCTGGGTTTTAATCTTAATTGAAAATACAAATGATTAGATAGCTTAGTTGATTGTCATTACAAAATGATATGGCCTCTTAAAACAAAACAATTCTTGCATAAGGCTACTTTTCTATTTGTCACATCCTGCAAATTAATCCCAAATCAGCACTGTTGTCAAAGTAATTACTACAGTATTGCTAAACCCCAGATTGACATTATTGGGATTTTTAAAATACCCATTCACCTTAAAAATATATCTGATGTATTCTCAAAATTTGTATATAGTCAATTCAGAGGAACAAATGTTTGCTTGCACTCTATTCTTTATAATTTTCTTCTTACTTTCACAGTAATCTGTCATCAGAAGATATTGGCAGTTGGAGACCACCTCTTAGATTATAATGGCACAGTGGTTAGCACTTGCTGCCTCACAGCGCCAGAGACCCGGGTTCAATTCCCGCCTCAGGCGACCGACTGTGTGGAGTTTGCACATTCTCCCCGTGTCTGCGTGGGTTTCCTCCGGGTGCTCCGGTTTCCTCCCACACTCCAAAAATGTGCAGGTTAGGTGAATTGGCCATGCTAAATTGCCTGTAGTGTTAGGTGCAGGGGTAAATGTAGGGGAATAGGTCTGGGTGGGTGCGCTTCGGCGGGTCGGTGTGGACTTGTTGGGCCGAAGGACCTGTTTCCACACTGTAAGTAATCTAATCTAATCTAACCAGCACAAACATGCACTTTAAATACCTGCCAGAATGTTAGTTTCCACAGAAGCACAAACTGGATGAAAGAAGATTTTAACAGTATATGATACAGAACATTTTAAGAACTAATGCAGGTTATGCAACCAAAAGGTTTTGGTATTTTTTCAGTGCAAAAAACTTAAGAGTTCAACATTTAATTAGATTAGATTCCCTACAGTGTGGAAACAGGCCCTTCAACCTATCAAGTCCACACTGACCGTCCAAAGAGTAACCCACCCAGACCCATTTCCCTCTGACAAATGCACCTAACAGTATGGGCAACCTGATCTGCACATCTTTGAACTGTGAGAAAAAACCGGAGCACCCGGAGAAAACCCATGGGGAGACATGGGGAGAATGTGCAATCTCCACACAGACAGTCACCCAAGGCTGGAATCGAACCCAGGTCCCTGGTGTTATAAGGCAGCAGTGCTAACCACTGAGCCACAAAGATCAAAGAGCAGGAGAGAAGATTGATTTGAATATTCTAATTTTCCTTTGTAAGAAGTTAACTAGGGCTTGCACTATCAGAATATCTAACCACCCCGCGATAGGTAATCCAAAGTCCTAAAGTAATAACCCAAAGAACATAGAATAGAATCCCTACAGTGTGGAAACAGGCCCTTCGGCCCAACAAGTCCACATCGAACTTTGAAGAGTAACCCGTTTCCCTACATTTACCCCTGACTAATGCACCTAACTTACACATCCCTGAACACTGTGGGCAATTTAGCATGAACAATTCACTAATCTGCACATCTTGGATTGTGGGAGGAAACTGGACTACCCAAAAGAAACCCATGCAGAAACAGGGAGAATGTACAAACTCCACACAGACAGCCACCAGGGGCTGGAATCGAACCCAGGTCCCCTGGCACTCTGTGGCAGCCATGCTAACCACTGAGCAACCGTGTTGCCTAAAACAGATGTGGCAGCCACTACACTAGGTAACCTAGTGCATGTGCCTGAAGTCTCCATGGCCCAACTTTCATCAAAGTGTTTGGAATTTTCTATCCCAGACGTCTGTGGATATTCAATCATTGAATATACTTGAGTCAGAAGTCAATAAATGTTTCATTACAAAGTGAAATAACATACGTGTTGTAGTGCACTTAAGAATGAAGATAGGCATGGTCTTCTTGAATGGCTTGAAGTATAGGTCCAGTGTTTTATATTCTAATTTTCTGTACTCACCGATATTGAAGTAGAGGTATCACTATTCTTGACTATATCTGACACAAATTTTCTAAAGTCCAATTTGATACACATGACAGATCCAGCTTTGCATGCATTTCTGCATTCAGGTAGAATTCACTGTTGCTAAACACATAACGATTCCTGATGTGGTTCAGGAAGCTTCAAAACAAAGATAAAGAACAAAAATATAATTAATACGTTTTTATGGAAGAAAGCAAAGCCTTGAAAATAATTTGGCAAATGTGTTGAATGAAGAGCCAAGAATTCAACCATAGAAAGCTGAGTCCCACAAATCTTCACCAGTTGTGGAAGTCAGGAAGGCATCTACTGCTGGCCTCCCCTCTAGGGGCACTGGTCAAATCACAGCGCCATCAGGTCAATACCTACAGCAACCTGATTAATGTCAATGGTCAGTGCAGAGGCCAAAGCATCAAGGAAACAGCGATTCTATGACCTATACACATTCAAAGAGGGATAACATGAGTTCAAATTTGAAGGTTTGAACTCAATTTTGAAAGAATATAAATGTAAATAGCTGGGATTGACAAAAACAGGCACAAAGAAGTCTGACTTCTGTGAAAATCCAATTGATTCACTGATATCCTTCATGAGGTATACCTGCTATTGTTACCTGGTCTGATTGTCCGTGACTCCAGTTCTACAACAATTATCGACACTTAACTGTTCTCCAAAGTGGCCCAACAATCAGGAAGAGGTAGTACATTGCCACTAGGTGAAAGTGAGTACTGCAGATGCTGGAGATTAGAGTCAAGATTAGAGTAGTGCTGGAAAAGCACAGTAGGTCAGGCAGCATCTGAGGAGCAGGGAAATCAATGTTTTGGGCAAAAGCCTCATCAGGAATGAGGCTGGGAGGTGGAG
>NC_057713.1:76322568-76355792 GCF_004010195.1 Chiloscyllium plagiosum
GGAGGGTGGAGCGGAGAGGTGGGAAGGAAGGTGGACAGGTAGGGCAGGTCATGAGGGCAGCGCTGAGATGGGAGGTTGGAACTGGGATAAGATGGGGGAAGGGGAATATCAGGAAACTGGTGAAATCCACATTGCTGCCATAGGGTTGGAGGGTCCCGAGGTGGAAGATGAGGTATTCATCCTCCAGGCGCGGGTGGTTAGGGAGTGGCAATGGATGAGGCCCATGACCTGCATGTCTTTGGCGAAGTGGGAGGGGAGTTGAAATGTTCGGCCACGGGGCGGTGGGGTTGGTTGGTGCGGGTGTCCCAGCGATGTTCTCTGATGTGTTCTGCGAGTAGGCATCCTGTCTCCCCAATGTAGAGTTGATGCATCGGGAGCAACGGATACAGTAAATGACATGAGTAGAAGTGCAGGTGAAACTTTGATGGATGTGGAAGGCTCCTTTGGGGCCTTGGATGGGGGTGAGGGCAGAGGTGTGAGTGCAGGTTTTGCAATTCCTGTGGTGGCAGGGAAGGTGCCAGGAAGGGAGGGTGGGTTGTTGGGGAGCCATGGACCTGACAACACAGTCGTAGAGGGAACAGTCTTTACAGAAAGTGGATAGGGGTGGGGAGGGAAATGTATCACTGGTGGTAGGGTCTGTTTGTAAGTGGGGGAAATGGTGAAGGATGATGCGATGTATATGGAAGTTGGTGTGGTGGAAAGTGAGGACCGGTGGGGGTGGGGTGGGGTGGGGGTGGAGGGTTCTGTCCTTGTTGCAGTTGGAGGGGTAGGGTTTGAGGGCGAAAGTGTGGGAAGTTGATGAGATGTGCTGGAGGGCATCATCAACCACGTGGGAGGGGAAATTCCGGTCTTTAAAGAAGGAAGCCATCTGGTGTGTTCTGTGGTGGACCTGGTCCTCCTGAGAGCAGATGCAGCAGAGGCAGAGGAATTGGGAATAAAGGATAGCACTTTTACAGGAGGCAAGATGGGAGGAGATGTAATGCAGGTAGCTGTGGGAGTCGGTGGGTTTGTAAAAGATGTCAGTGTTATGTCGGTCACTGTTGATGGAGATGGAGAGGTCCAGGAAGGGGAGGGAGGTGTCTGAGATTGTCCAGGTGAATTCAAGGTCAGGGTGGAACGTGTTGAAGTTGACGAACTGTTCAACCTCCTCATGGGAGCCTGAGGTGGCACCAATGCAGTCATCAATGTAGCAGAAGAAAAGGTGGGGAATGGTGCCAGTGTAACTACGGAAGGTAGACTGTTCCATGTAGCCGATAAAGAGACAGACATAGCTGGGGCCAATGCGGGTGTCCTTTCGTCTGGAGGAAGTGGGAGGATTCAAAGGAGAAATTATTGAGGGCGATTACTGCTTTGCCAGTGACAGCTATACTAGTAGTACGTTGCAGATCACTAGCAATCCGGTTTGGTTTGACAATGTGCACATTCAAATGTATATCATAGTCCACAGCAATGGACAGTGATTGTCAAGGTTCACAGTTCTTTCCATCTTGTGGCTCTTCTACTCTTATCACCCACCATTGGCATATGCTGCAAGAATCTGCAACTTGTTACTGAAGTTATTTGGTTATGTTATTAAGCTTAGAGTCTCACTCAGAGACAACAATACACAATACACGCTACACAATAG
Organism: Chiloscyllium plagiosum; assembly: GCF_004010195.1. Lineage (NCBI taxonomy): Eukaryota > Metazoa > Chordata > Chondrichthyes > Orectolobiformes > Hemiscylliidae > Chiloscyllium > Chiloscyllium plagiosum. Next base: position 76,324,196 of record NC_057713.1, read on the forward strand.
GATCTTCTGAGCAATATCTTAATATAAAAAAGTGACTGCAATGTTTTTAAATACTACAATAACATTATTAGTATGGAAGTATTTTCTGATGACAAACTCGTCAAGAAGAGTTACAGCTTTCACACTCAAATGGAAGTGATATTGTGACTTGAAATAATGGTCTATATTGTAGTTTCACTTGTCTACATTTATTTGTATATAAGATAGTGATTATCCCTGCACATTGGCAAGGCGAAGGACATAGAGTCATAGAGATATACAGCATGGAAACAAACCTTTCTGTTCAACTTGTCCATACCAATCAATGTCCTAAATAAATCTAGTCCATTTACCAGCATTTAGCCCATATCCCTCTAATTCATAAATTCCTATTCATAAACCCACCCAGGTGCTTTTTAAATGTTGTAATTGCATCAGCCTCCACCACTTCCTCTGGCAACTCATTCCATGCACATACCTCTTCCTGCAAAAAAAAGTTGTCACTCAGGCCCCCTTTAAGTCTATCCCTTTGCACCTTAAACCTATGCTGTCTAGTTCTAGACTCTCCCACCCTGGGGAAAAGACATTATCTATTTACCCTATCCATGCCCCTCATGATTTTATAAACTTCTATATGGGAAATATAAGCTTACAAAGCAAAGGATATGGCAACTTGGCAGCTATTGAAATAATGATATTCCAAATGGAACAATAAGGGACAGAGTGTATAAACATAAATAAAACAACAAATAGAATCAAAGAGGGTGAAAAAATGGGAGAAAGGCTAAATTAATGGCTCTTTACTAAAATGCACATAGTACTGTATTCTGAATAAACTAAATTAACTAATGGCTCAAATAAAGTTTAATGGATATGATCTTATAAGCATTACAGAGACATGTTTACAAAGAGGACGGAGCTGAGAACTGAATGTTCATGTATATGTGACTTTTTGAAAGGACAAGCAAAATGTACAGTGGGATGGCTTTGTGAATACAAAAGCAAAAAATGATTTTGGATCGGATGATGTAGAATCCATTTAGGTGTATGTGAGATATAATAAGGGAAGGCAATGTTGGTGGGAGTAGGATATAAGTCCCTAAACATTAGTCATATTATAGAGCAGAGAATAAATCAGGAGACAATGAGGGACCATTAAAGAAAGGAAGTATGGTAATCAGGTATGACTTTAATCTTCATATAGATATGGAAAATCAAGTTGGTAGAAATAGCCATGAGGTAAAAATATAGAGCATATCCAGGACTGTTTTCCAAAACAATGTGTTCTGGATCTAACCATGGATCAGGATATTTTGGATCTGGTAATGCGCAGCGATGAAGGTTCAATAAATGATCTCAGAGTTAGATCCCCAAGAAAACAATTACCATAACATGGTAGAATGTATCACTCAGCTTGAGAGTGAGAAACTTGGGTCAGAAATGACTTTACTAAACTTAAGGAAAAAGTGAGGACTGCAGATATTGGAGTTCAGAGTCAGAAAGTGTGGCGCTGGAAAAGCACCGCAGGTCAGGCAGCATCCGAGGAGCAGGAGAGTCGACATTTCGAGCATAAACCCTTCATCAGGAATGTGGGGGCTGAGAGATAAATAGGAAGTGTGTGGGGCTAGGGTTGGGTGGAAGGTAGCTTGGAAGGCGATAGAAGGATGAAGGTAGGGAGGTGATGGTGATAGATCAGAGTGGAGGGTGGTTGGGATAGGTAGGAAGGAAGATGGACAGGTAGGACAGTTCAAGAGGGTGGTGCTGAGTTGGAGGGTTGAATCTGGGATAAGGCGGGGGGAGAAGAGATCAGGAAGCTGGTGAAATCGACATTGATGCTGTGTGGTTGGAAGGTCCCAAGGCAGAAGATGAGGCATTCTTCCTCCAGGCATCAGGTGGCTAGGATTTGGCAGTGGGGTGGCCCAGGACTTGCATGTCCTTGGCAGTGTGGGAGGGGGAGTTGAAGTGATTGGCCACAGGGTGGTGGAGTTGTTTGGTGCATGTGTCCCAGAGATGTTCTCTGAAAAGTTCCACGAGTTGGTGTCCTGTCTCCCAATGTAGAGGATACCACATCGAGAACAATGTACACAGTAGATGAAGTGTTTGGATGTGCAGGAAATTCTCTGTATGTGAAAGGATCCTTTGGGACCTTGGATGGAGGTGAGAGGAGAGGTGTGGGCACAGGTTTTGCACCTCTTGTGGGGGCAAGGGAAGGTGCTCAGAATGGAGGGTGGGTTGATGAAAGGTGTGGACAAAACGAGGGGGTCACAGAGGGAATGGCCTTTGTGGAATGCTGATAGGGGTGGGGAGGGAATTATATCTCCAGTGATGGGTTCTGACTGTAGGCAGCAGAAATGGCGGAGGGTGATGCATTGTATCTGGAGATTGGTGGGCTGGAAGGTGAGGACTTGGGAGGGTTTCTATCCTTGTTGCAGTTGGAAGGGTGGGGTTCAAGGATCGAGGTGTTGGAAGTAGAGGAGACATGCTGGAGGGCATTGTTGGCCATGTACGAGGGGAAATTGCAGTCCTTGAACTGGAGGCCATCTGGGATGTTCTGGTGTGGAATTACTCCTCCTGGGAACAGATGTGGTGCAGGCAGAGGTAATTACAAAAGTATGAGGACAAAGTTGGCTGAAGTGGACTCGGAAAGGTTTTTGGCAGAAAAGACAATTGTGGGATCATGGCAGATTTCGAAGGAAGTAGTTAAGACTCACAAAGTTATACCCGATTGAGATAGAAAGATTCTTTGGAGGAGATAAAACAACTATCATCAGAAAGGTAGTTAAAGATAATATCAAATTTTTAAAAAAGAAAAAAATGTGGCAAAGCTTGGTTAGGAAAATTTTAAAAAACAACAAAATAGGACCAAAAATATAATAAAGAGGAAGAAATAAACTCTAAGCATAAATTTGCAAATAATATCAAAACAGAAAATAACAGCTTCTACAAATATATAAAAAATAAGGGCCAAAGTGACCATTGGCTTCTTAGAACAAGCTGGGAAAATACTAATGAGGAATTAGGAAATGGAACTGAAGTTGAATCAGTCTTCACAGAATTCCAAAACTACTAAACAACCAAGGAGGACATGAATTTGTGAAGGGTGTGTGTGTGTGTTTGGGGGAGTTTGGTGGGGGGTGGGGGAGGGGGGGGTGTGAGGTTGGTGGTGGTGGGGAGCAGAAAATAAATGTTATAACGATCCCTGGAGAAAAGTACACAAACATTAATGGAGCTGAGAGCTAATGGGTACCTGAACCTAATGGTTTCCATCCTAAAATATTAAACAAAGTGGCTACAGAGATAATGGATATACTGGTTATAATCTTCCAGAAATCCTTAGATTCTGTAATTCTGTAAAGTTCCAGAGAATTGGAAAACTGTTAATGTAGCTCCCTTATCCAAAAAATCAAGTAACTATAAGCCATTCAGCTTAATATTTGTAATTCAGAAAATGGTGGAATCTATGAAAGAATGTAAGATTAGAGCATTTAGAAATAGAAAATATAATCAAGGAGACTCAGCATGCCTTCATGAAAGAGAAAATTCATACCTGACAAATTTTTGTTATAAACTGCCTACAGTGTAGAAACAGGCCATTCGGCCCAACAAGTCTACACTGACCCTCTGAAGACCATTCCACCCAGACCCATCCCCATGCCCCATCCCCGTAAGCTGTGACTAATTTTCTGTGACTAATGCACCTAACCTACACATCCCAAAACACCATGGACAATTTAGCATGGCCAATCCACAAAAGTTATACACCTTTGGACTGTAGGAGGAAACCAGAGCACCCGGCAGAAACACACACAGACAGTCACCTGAGGTTGTTTTTTTTCTGAAGAAAATTTAAAAAAACAGTTGTTTTCTGCTTTAGGGAAGAGCAGTCCCTATCTATATTATAGAGAACAAATGTTATGGAGTTATGGAGTCCTACAGTACAGAGACAGGCCCTTCGGCCAAAACTGTTCCATGTCAATCAAAATGTCCATCCATGCTAACCCCATTTCCCTGCACTTGGCCCATATCCTTCTAAACCTCTCCTGTCCATGTACTTGTCCAAATGCCTTTTAAGTATTGTTAATTTACCTGCCTTAACCACTTCCGCTAGCAGGTCATTCTATATGCGTACCACCCTCTGTATACAGAACTGCCCCTTGGGTTCCCTTTTATTCTTTCCCCTCTCACCTTCAACTAATGCCCTCTAGTCTTCCGTTCCCCAAACCTGGGAAAAAACTGAGTGCATTCACCCTATTCATGCCTCTCATGATCTTATACACCTCTATAATGTCCCCCCTCAGTCTCCTATGTTCTAAAGTTGTTAGAATTTATTTGAGGAGATAAGAAACAAAGGCAGATCAAAGATAAACAGTGCATGTATTTGGTCTTAAAAGGCATTTTATAAGGTCCCATATATAAGGCTGCTTAGTACAACAATAGCCCTTGATGTTGGGGTAGTATATTAGAATGTGTAGAGAATTCGCGAACTGAAGGGGTACATTTTTCAAATAGCCATAGGGATCAATGCTGGGGCAGCAATTATTTTCAACTTATAATTATAATTTGGATGAGTAAAGTGAATATACAAATGCCAAGTTAGAGGATGGCAAAATAGAAAAGAAGGCAAGTGGTGGGAATGCCAGGGTGTGCAGAGGAATATAGAAAGATTAGATGACTGGTGGAAAAAAAACACTTGATTAATGAATATAATGTGACAAAATCTGAGGTTTGTGAGGAGGATCTGTTTGTCTCATGGTCAATAATCATCCAATGGGGTAAACAGACTTTATGCTCTTCTATAGGTGTAGGAAGGCAATGTATCAGAGGATGGATATGTTGGTCAATTCATGGCATTGTATTTTCAGGAGCCTGATCAGCTGGCATAGTGCAACTTGGGAAACCTTGGACAGACTCACTGCCACCAATTCTTCTCATTGGTATTAGTCGACATCACTGATATCACATGGGCAAGTTGCATCAGAAGCATGCCTATATAAAGTATTCTGCTCAGTCTGGATAATAATCACAGAAGTGTTATTGCATAGAAGGAAGGTACTCAGCCCATTATGTCCGTACATCTCATCAAGTGAGTATAATTACCAAGTGTCAGTCTCCTGCTTTCTACCTTTGCACACTATTTTTATTAAAATACTCATCCAATGTCCAGTTGAATGCCTTAATTAAACCTGCCTTTTCTGTACATGTTTATTACTAGTACATACTAGTTCCTTACATTACATTTGAAATACGTGATAGTCCCTTGTGAGACATCATGCTCAACTTAAAAGCACACATTCCTATTAGCTACAAAGACTTGGCACTTTAACAACTATTCAGGAATCATGCAAGCACCAGGACACTCATTAGAAAACTGTTTAGCTCCTCACTGAACAGTCCTTCATCCTGATGGTTGGAACTTCTCATGATGTCAATAACCTGTTCAGGTACTAAATACTTTATACAACAATGGAGCAATTCATGTGATGAAATTTTCAGGAATAGAGATAATTAAAATTGGCATAACCTCCAGCACAGCAACACATCTTAAACTGATTAAAGTGCTCCAAAATATCTACTGTGTCTACTAAAAGTTAAAGATTGTGTCACAGAGTCATAGAGATGTACAGCTCGGAAATAGACCCCTCAGTCCAATTCTTCCATGCTGACCAGATATCCTAAATTAATCTAATCTCATTTGCCAGCATGTGGCCCACATCACTCTAAACCCTTCTTATTCATAAAACCAACCAGATGCCTTTTAAATGCTGTAACTGTACCAGCCTCCACCACTTCCTCTGGCCTCTCATTCCTTACAGGCACCACCCACTACATGAAAATGTTGCCCCTTAGGTCTCTTTTTTGTCTTTCCCCTCTCACCCTAAACCTATGTCCTCTAGTTCAGGACTCCCCCAAACCAGGGAAAAGACCTTGACTATTTATCCTATCCATGCCCCTCATGATTTTATAAACTTCTGTAAGGCCACCCCTCAGCCTCCAATGCTCCAGGAAAAACAGCCCCAGCCTGTTCAGCCTCTCCCTATAGCTCAAATCCTCTCACCCTGGCAATATTCTTCTAAATCATTTCTGAACACTTTCAAGTTTCCCAACATCCTTCCTGTAGGAGCGAGACCAGAATTGCATTCAATATTCCAAAGTGGCCTAACCAATGTCTTGTACAGCCGCAACATGATCTCCCAACTCTTATACTCAATGCTCTGATGAATAAAGGAAAGCATACTAACCACCTTCTTCACTTTCCTATCTACCTGAGACTCCAGTTTCAAGGAACTATGAACCTGCACTCCAAAATCTCTTCGTTCAGCAACACTCCCCAGGTTCTTACCACCCCATTGGGTGGCACGGTGGCTCAGTGGTTAGCACTGCTGCCTGACAGTGCCAGAGACTCAGGTTTGTTTCCAACTTCAGGTGACTGTCTGTGTGGAGTTTGCAAGTTCTGCCTGTGTTGGCGTGAGTTTCTGCCGATTGCTCTGGTTTCCTCCCACAGTCTAAAGATGTGCAAGTTAGGTGGATTGGCCGTGCTAAATTATCCATAATGCTCAAGCTGCATCGGTAAGTGCATTAGCTACAGGGAATGTGGGGTTACGGGGATAGGGTAGGGAGAAGGATCTGGGTGGGATGCTGTTTGGAGATTGGGTGTGGACTTGTTGGGCTGAATGGCCTGTTCACAAAATGTGGGGATTCTATGGTTCGGTTCTTTGGGAAGTTTCATCAAAATTTACCATACCATACTGCATCAGCTTTGAGATATATAAAACAGTTAGAATAGGCAAGTACCAAAATGTACTAATGAATGGAGAGCCTGGAGCAAAAGGAATTGTTCTTCATATCCAAACTGCAAGTTGGTGTCAGGTATTTCTTGCCCATAGTCCTGGTGAAACCATTTCACTATTCACTGTTCCTACAAATCAATGTAAGGTTAAAAATACATTGAACATTTGATTGTCTGCCACTTCAACACACCACCATGTTCCCTGCCAACATCTGTGTTGCGGGCTTGCTGCAATGCTCCAGTGAAGCTCAGTACAAACTGAAAGAACAGCATCTCATTTTCCATTTTGGATCCTGCAGCCTTCAGGACTCAATACTGAGTTCAATAGTTTTAGCGCATGAGTGTCTTCTCCCGTGTCCTTACCTCAACACCCCCACATCAGCCACTACCATAAACTACTTATGACCCCCATTCATAGCTATGGATTATCCCAGACTGATCATTACACATTCCTTTGTGTGCCAAACTACTGTTCTCTCTCTTTAGACTCCACCTCTAACAATCATTTGCTCTTCCCCCATTCTCACTTCCCTATTACCCCATCTTCTGCATTTATACCAACCTCTTCCTAGCTTTAATCAGTTCTGAAGAAGAGTGACTGGACACGAAATGTTTACTCTGCTTTCTCCATTTTTTCCAACAATTTAATGTTTTGTTTCTGATTTCCAGCACCAACAGTTCTTTAGTTTTAATTAGAAAAGAAGTGTTTGACAATTTGGTCACTACCCAATATTTTAACCATGCAAGACCATTATTAGAAGCCATTGATTATTTGAATAGATATGTTCTAACACCAGGAAGGGTTCTTATATGACTCAGTTACACCTCGTTTATATTTATTTTCTAATCAACTTGCACACGTTATCGCGCACGTCTGGAACAGGAAGGACATGAGCCCAGGTCTTCTGATTCAGTGGTATGGACAATATACTGTATCAGAGCTTAAAAATGTGTTGCTGGAAAAGCGCAGCAGGTCAGGCAGCATCAAAGGAGAAGGAGAATCGACGTTACGGGCATAAGCCCTTCTTCTGAACTCCATTGAGATACTTCTAACTGATCCAGTGCCTCTCCACACATTAGTTTTACCATCCCAGGAACCAATCTGGTAAACTGTTATGAAAATGTGTTTCTTCAGAAGGAGACTAAAACTGCACACAATAATCCAGGTATGGTCTCAAGCAAGACACTAGTGGTTGTTGTTGTCCAAATGGAGCACTTGCATATTAATTGCAGTGGTTTGAGATTAAGTTCTACAATTTTTTTTAGATTCCCTAGAATGTGGAAACCGATCCTCCGAAGAGCAACCCATCCAGACCTATTTCCCTCCAACTAATGCACCTAACACTACGGGCAATTTAGCATGGCCAATTCACTTGACCCGCACATTTTTGGACTGTGGGAGGAAATCAGAGCACCCGAAGGAAATCCACGCAGACACAGGGAGAATGTGCAAATTCTACACAGACAGTCACATGAGGCTGGAATCGAACCTGGGGCCTTGGTGCTGTGAGGCAGCAGTGCTAACCACTACTAACCAAACAGGTTTAATTCACCTGACCTGCACATTTTTGGACTGTGGGAGGAAATCAGAGCACCCGAAGGAAATCCACGCAGATACAGGGAGAATGTGCAAACTCTACACAGACAGTCACATGAGGCTGGAATCGAACCTGGGGCCTTGGTGCTGTGAGGCAGCAGTGCTAACCACTACTAACCAAACAGGTTTCATTACGAAGCAAAACTTGGTGATACTAAGCACCAGAGCAAGTGTTTCACATTGTATGTTGAATGGTTGGATTGCACTAATGATAGAATTCTGCATCCAAATTCAATTGATTCGCTACCTTACGTTATGCATATTCCTAACACTTTCCGAGGTATACCAACTTTCAGGACTGTCTTCTGTCTTGAATTGTAGACTGGAAGGATACGGAGTTTTGTTGATAACATTTGTTGAGTAATTCAAATACATTTTAATTGTCCTCCCACCTTACATTTAATAAGTCTCTGAGAGTTTTCTTAAGAATGGTTTGGTGAAAAATATTTCTTCTGTGGTCCTTCCCATTACAGTGATAGGACAGCACACACAAATACCCAGGGTGTTTTCTGTAATTCTGCCCGTATGTGGTTGGAAGAGATCCTGACTGAAAGAGAGATGGAAAGGTAGCTTTTGGAAGCAATTCCTTCCAAATGGTGTTACAAAGGTAATTATTTCTTGAGGTTTTTTTTGCCTAGTGAACTGACCAATATCCATGCATATGGCTTAGAGATAATTTAGCTCCTGTGAATTTGGAATTCAGTTCCTCTAAATGTTGAATTTACTGTGGGTTTCTTTTTAGAAGAATGATTTAGATGTCTTGGCTCCAAACATATTGTGATCTTTCTTTAGGATGCACTTAAACTAATTGCACTACTGTGTGCTGATGAATAAGACCATTACATACCATTTCATCCAGCTCACTTTTGTGTTTCTTGTATACTTGAACACTATGTATTCTGGGAATATAAATTGGTGGCAGTGCATAATTTCTGAGCATCACCACTGAAGTTTCCAAGGGAATTGAATTTTTCTGGGAGCAATAGTTGTAAATCCTGGAATGTCTCAGTGTGAGAATTCTTTGTATCATCTGCTGCAATTGATATGTTGGTGACATGTGAGTGGTTACAATATTGAGATCCAAGCATGCTAGTCATCCTGCTATTACTGATTCATTCATGCACACCAGGTAGAATACTTACATATAGATCTGTTATAGTTGCATTTCATCATCAAAAGGGCTTTTGCCCGAAACGTCGATTTCGAAGTTCCTTGGATGCTGCCTGAACTGCTGTGCTCTTCCAGCACCACTAATCCAGAATCTGATTTCCAGCATCTGCAGTCATTGTTTTTACCTCAATGCAATGGTTGTGTCACCCGTTATATGTAATCAGATTTTCTGTTGTATCATTGACTTCTAATGATACAGGTACTGTACATTTGTTCACTTCCAATTTATGCTAAAGAATTTTATAGTCCCCTATCTGATGTTCCCTGCCATCTACAAATAGTATCAAATTCTAGGGGATTGATAGTAGCCTTTGCTTCTCTTAGGTCATTCTGTCTGGAACTTCAGTGATACAACTGCGGTGTTTCTTAAATTCTGTCCTATGCTGTTTTCAACTGCAACCAATAGGTTCACAAATCAGTAATGCACTGTTCTTACTATGATATTTTTTTGGGTCCTGAGGTGAATTTATCTTCTGTACAGTTTTGTTTGTTCTGGGCCTTTTCCTGTGTTTTCTCAGCAATAAACTGTGCACCAATGTTCTGCCTAGGTTCTGCCGGGGCCACTGAGCACCCAACTTTGTTATAGTCTTTGTCTGAATGTAGATCATTGAGCTGAATTTCAGAGGTGAGGTGAGAGCAATTGCTCTTAAAAGCAAGTTGCATTTTACCTAGCATGGTGTCAAATGGCCCTGGGAAAATTTGAGTTGGTGGCAATTGGGGAAAAGCTCTCTGCTGGTTGGAATTACACTTCCACAAAGAATTTGGTGATCTGTCAGATCAGCTAGAGGGCATCACGGCAGGAGTCCCAGAGGGCAGATATTTTCTAATCAACCTGTTCCAAAATTTTATGAAACAATGTTTCTAGGCTCAGAGCTAGGAACACTTTCATTGTGCCACACATTCCCCAGTCCCAGAAGGTGAATGTAGTAGGTCCAGCAATCTTTAGCTACTTCATCAATGACCTTCCTTCCATCTTTAGCTCTGAAGTGATGACTACACAACGTTCAATATCATTCTGAACTCCTAAGATACTGAAGCAGTCCATGTCCAAATGCTGCAAGACCTGAATAGCATTTAGACTTGTGTTGGTAAGTAGCGAATTATACCCTCACCACACAAGTGCCAGGCACTCATCACCTTTAAGAAAATCTAAACATCATCAGTTGATGTTCAATGGCTTTACCATCACTGATGCAGCTACCATCGAGCTCTTGAAGATTAACATCTACAAGGAACTGAACTGGATTAGCCATATAAATACTATAGCTACAAAAGCAATTTGTGGCTTGAAATTCTTTAGTGAATAAATCTCAATTCCTGATTCCCTAAAGCTGCTCAAAATCTTCATTGTACCATTCAGGTGTGTGATGAAATGCACTTCACTTGCCAAAATGATGGTAGGTTCCACAACAATCAAAGCAATTGACATCACTTAAGATGATGCAGTTTTTTTGTTTGACAGCCCCTTACCTCCTGAGACATTTGCCTTCTCCACTAGTAGCATAGACTGGCAGCAATGTGTGCCATAGACAAGATGCACTGGAGTAATTCACTAATATTCCTCCAATAGCACTTTTGAAAACAGCAATCTGTAAAGCTTAGAATTTTATGCAGTGATACACCACCATCTGCATGTTCCTTTAAGGAAGCACACCAGGCTGATTTGGAAGCATATCACAATTCTTTTGCTGTCACTTGGTCAAAATCCTGGAACTCCCTCTCTGACAGCACTATAGATGTACCTATATGTTTCATGGACTGCTTCAAGAAAGCAGCTCAACACCACTTTCCCAAGGATGAGCAATAATTGCTGGCCCAGCCTCTGATATCCACGACATGAATGATTAGAAAAATAATTGCCAAGGATCTTGAAGAGTTATTTGTAATACAATTGCTAGCGTGAACTCTCCTACAGCTGGAGAAGGGATTCTGAAAATCGTTCCAGCTCTTCTGACCACATGTTTGTGAGTGTGTGGATCAATCAATGGAAAAGCAACATTTCTGCAGAGTAAGGTTTTCAGACAATACATTTGAATAATACTGTCAGGCTATGTATCTTTCAGTAAAATATCTGAAATATAAAATAGATAAAATAAAAAAATATAAAATATTGCTGTCATGATGCACACTGTTTATTTCTTAATGCATGCAACTGTGACTTTTAGAAATATTATGAATAAGATTGAGAATAGAATTTAACATTGGAAGTCAGTCTTGTGCAGTTTTTGAATGTACTGGGTTGGGCATTAAATAAAGTTGGTCTGGAGTAAATTTAAATTTCCAGTCCTATTTAGAGAGTGTTATCTTATCCTGAGAAACATGTTAGATCCTCATAAAAAGGTGTTATGAGATTGAAAAAGTTAAAAATCACACAAAACCAGGTTGCGGTCCAACAGGTTTATTTGGGAGTAAAAGCTTGCGGAACACTGCTCCTTTGTAAGGTAGTTCAATCCATCCAATTATTTCCAGGAGATTAACTACTACGTAAATAATTATTAATTGTGGGATAATGAATACTCTGTGGAAACAGTAAGAAAAAAAAACAAAAGAATGATCTCATTGTTCTGAAACTAAACTGGAGAGTAAGATAATCCCTAAAGTGAAGCTGGTGGATGGTTGTCATCAATTGTCTGATATTGAAAATCCATAGGAGGATTTCTCACAATATAATAATTTGTACAAAATCCAAACATATAATGAACCACACAAATTAGGAGCAGGAGGATGCCACTTGACTCCTCAAGTCATTCAATTTAGCTAGGTCTGTTTTCATGCCCTCATAATTGCCCTTAGATAAATTTAAACTATTATCCTTGGATGCATTCTTCTCTCCCTTAAATATTAAAATTCTGTCACATTATGATCACTGCTACCTAGAGGTACTTTTGCTATGAGATCATTAATTTATCCTATTTGTAGCACAATACCAAGTCTAGTTGCCTGGTTATATTTAGGTGTTGTTCTAAGAAGCTATCACAGAAAAGTGCAATGAACTCATCATTTATGCTACTTTTGTCCATTTGATTTTTCCAGGTTATATCTAGATTAAAATACTCCATGAGTATTGTCACATCTTCCTAATATGATCCCAATATTTCTTCCTTTATACTCCCTCCTGCTGTGTGGTTTGGGGAAGGTAGTGGCATCGTGGTAATGTCACTGGACTGGTAAGCCAGAATCCTAAGGTTTCCAAGCTAATGTTCTGGGGAAATGGGTATGAATATCATCATGACAGCTGGTGAAATTTGCCTTTGGTATTCGGAGTTATGGACTGGAGTGTTCAGTGAACTACAGTTGTATAGAATGGTTGGGCAGTCTCGATATACTGAATAGCTTACTCCTGTTCTTATTTTCCTACCGTAGGGGGCTTATTCTCCCAAGTGATGTCTTACCTTTTTCATTTATCATCTCAAACCAGTCTTGAACTTTGGTCATACTTGTCTATCATGTAAAAACATCATTAATTAACAAAACCACACCAGTCATCTTTTCCTAGATTCCTGTTGTTCCTAAATAATGTGTCCTCCAATATTCAAGTCGCAAGCCATGTTATTCAGCAGTGATATCTCTGACATGGCTATCAGATCATACTTAATTATTTCTTGCTGCACTATTAATTCATCTGTTTTGTTTGTAATGCTATGTGGATTTGAGTATAGACCTTTTAGTTGGTCCTTTTTATTGCTTTGTCACCTCAACCATATTTTTTGATTTAGTCTTTGATTTGTACTCTGTATCTGTTCATGATGGTGCTTATCAATGACTATAATGTGGAAGTATTTGAGTTAATTTCTTTTGAAATGATCTTACATATAAATGCTATTTTTTATTTAGAAAGAGAAATGTGAAATCATTAATTGTCTGTTAAATGTTCTGCATTATGTGCGGATGATGTGTGTTGACTCAAGATCCACATGAGTTCTTTAAATAGGAAAATACAGAAATTGGGTAAGAAATGCTTTTACTGCATTTTTTTGTAAACAGACCATTAGAAATATTTGTAAAATTTGACTTCCAACATATCCTTCACCACTTGTTGTTTGTTGAAAACAGCACTGTATTAGAGCACCGTGCCCCTCTAACATGCACTATTCTTCGATATCTCACTGGATGCTTAAAAGGTCATCTTTATTGAACATTCCTTGTCCATAGAATGTGATAAATGGGCTTCATGAACATCTACAGTTCAACTGACTTCAGGTTAGGACACCAAAGGAGGTTCTCCAGATCAATCCCTGGAATGGCAGGATTATCATGTGAGGAGAGATCCAGATAACTGGGTCTATATTTATTACATTTTAGAAGAATAAGAGATGATCTCATTGAAGCACTTCAAATTCTTCCAAGGTGCGATAGGGTGGGTGGATATAGGATATTTCCCATGGCTGGTGACACTAGGACTAGAAACAATCTTTACAAAAATTCATAAGCCCTTTAGGACTAAGATGAGAAGACATTTCTTCATTCAGAGTGTGGTAAATCTTTGGAATTCTCTACCCCACAGAGCTCAATCATTGAGCATATCCAAGAAATTGATAGCTTCCTAGATACTAACAATATCAAGGGATATAGAGATAGTGCAGGGAAGTGACATTGACATAGGTGATTAATCATGATATAATTGAATAGTGAGGGAGGCTTCGTAGGCTGAATTCCCTTTATTGTGTCCCCATGCAGTACTTGTGGTCTTGGTGATGGCACGAATGTTGTTGGGATAGAAGTTCTAGTTCTTTCATGCAGTGATGTCAGAATGTTGTGGACCAATGATGTCAAGATGCTGTGTGACATGGAGAAGAGTTTTCATACAGCTTTATTCCTATGTCATTACTAATTTTCTGTCTTTTCTCGGTGAGTGAAATTCAAGGCTGCATGATAAACTTATCATGAGAAAGTGAGGACTGCAGATGCTGGAGTACCAGAGTTGAAGAATGTGGTGCTGGAAAAACACAGCAGGCCAGGCGGCATCCAAGGAGCAGGAGAATCGATGTTTCGGGCATAAGCCCTTCTTCAGCCCTTCCTGAAGAAGGGCTTATGCCCGAAATGTCGATTCTCCTGCTCCTCGGATGCTGCCTGGCCTGCTGTGTTTTTCCAGCACCACATTTTTCAACTCTTGATAAACTTATCACATTGCCTCAGCACATCTGTGCATGTGGCAGCCATATAGAGGGACTAAGTCTCATTCTAGAATATTCACCAATCCAGGCAGGCGATGAAAATGCTGTGATACCTCTAAGTTGCTGCTGGTGGAGAAACAGACCATAACAACATAAGAAATCAGAACAGGAGTTAGCTGTTTAGTCCCTTAAACCTGATTCTGATTTAATAGGGTCATCACTGATCTGACATTCCACACATCCAGTTTCCCCATAACCCTTCATTCCCCTATTGATCAAAACTCTATCTCAGCCTTAAACATACACACCAACTCTGCACCCAGAGTTCTCTGTGGCATCAAGTTTCAAAGACTGAACACTCTGAGAGAAGAAATTCCTCTTCTCAGTCACAAATTAGCACCCCTTTATTCTGAGACTATGCCTTCTGGAATGAGACACTCTCATGAGAGGAAACATATATAAAGTCATTTAAAAAAAACTCAAGTACTCCCACATTATATTCATTGATAAGCACCATCATGACAGATATAGAGTACAAATCAATGAGTAAATCAACAAATATGGTTGGAATGTCAAAGCAAAAAAAAAGACCAACTGAAGGTTCTGGCATGCCCCTTAAGATTACTATTACTGTGGACGTGGACATGAGAAATGTTGATTCAATCCTATTGAATGGTGGAGTAGGCTCAGGGGGTCAAATGGCCTACTTCTGTTCCTGTTTCTTATGCTCCCAATGAGATGACCTCTCACTCTTTTAAATTCCATTGAATAGAATCCCAACCTGTTTGCCTTTTGATCATAAGAAAGTTTCTTCATACCTGGGATCATCTGTTGAACCTTCAGGTCATGCCTTATTCCATGCCAGTAGGCCCAAGCATTAGACCGTTTGTTGTAGTGAACATTAGGCAGCCACTTAAGAGGTATTACAAGTGGATTGTCTTTTTATTATGCTATTCTTGTTTAAAGATCTGGCAACTATCAGTGATAACTCATCCTCAAATGTCTGCTCCTTTGGGCATTTGAACTCGAGACCTCAGGGTTGTTAGACCAGCATGATGTTTGTCTGTATTTAACAAGGTGCTCCTCTTATGGGCTGCACCAGAATTGAGGGCTGGTGAGGAGGTGTGTGGGATGTGAAAGTGAGTACTGGAGATTAGAGTCAAGAGAGTGGTGCTGGAAAAGCACAGCAGGGCAGGCGGAATCTGAGGAGCAGGAAAATCGACATTTTGGGCAAAAGTCTTTCATCAGGAATTCAAAAATTGTTTGAAATGGCAGACTAATGTTGATTTAAAGAAGGAAGAAATCTCGAGCTATGGCCGGCAAACTAACTCATAGCTGTGTCTGATCAATACCAGTAAGTGAGGATCATGATTGATTCACGTTGCCTCCTACCAACTATCTTTGTCACTGAATTGTTCCCATGAAAAAGGAGTCAATTTGGCCCATCATGCCTTTTACTGAAAGCGGCGGCTGGGAGATGGGCCGCAGGGGGATTAGAGAAGATCATTTCGCTGTTCCTTGAACATGACCCTACGCCACCCCCCCCCCCACTTCATACAAGATAGGGTTGCTTTCACCGCAGTGGAAGTGTGAATAAAGTTCACCGCCGGCGGGAGGCAGAGAATGAACTATTTGGGAGGCAGATCTAAACAGCAGTTCCAGACCAGTTCTATTTCTCGAGCAAACCTCTTTTGCCTTTTCCCCCATGTAGCCTTCGCAGCATTTCAATCCAAATGGTCATCCAATGTCCTTTTGAATGCTTCAGTCAAGCCTGCCTCCATCACATTTCCAGGCCAAGAAGACCCCAGGAGAGTATACAATATCTGCTCTGACCAATTGTAAAATGGTTAATAAGTCCATCCGCAAATACTGCATCAAAGAAAAATGAGAGGGGGGGGGGGGGGGGGCGCGACTACTCGGGAATTTTCGGAGTGAATGACCTCCCGGTGCTCCGGGTCCATTTGAGCTCGCTGAGCCAGCCCCTCAGTACGGGGGAGAGGATGAGTTGCAAACTCGCGCTCTCTGCCTGACCCTCCGGCTGGGAACACGAACTCATTACCGCCCACCTTCAGTAAAAACGGCGGCTGGGAGTTGGGCCGATGGGAGATTAGAGAAGATCATTTCGCTGCTCTTTGATCCTGACCCCACGCCACCCCCCCATACAGGATAGAGTTGCTTTCACCGCAGTGGAAGTGTGAATAAGGCTGGCCGCCAGCGGAGGCAGAGATGAACTGTTTGGGAGGAAACAGCAGTTCGAGACCGGACAGCGCTTCAAACTCTGCACCACAAGACAGGACACACGTATTACATGCAATAACTAATTATTGTGCAAATGTCTGCAAAATATAAATAGCAAGTATATGTACTATACCCACTTACATTACACCATATATAGTGTGTTATACCATGCAATGTACATATCTTTACGATGCAAGTACCCGTGTGTGCATCTGGTAAATAAACATGTATACACGCAAGTACAAGCCAAGTTGAGCTGTTTTCTCTTCCACTGTATAGTTCATACATGTCCATTCCGCTGGGCAGAGAAACCTGTCTAGACGCGAACTCTGGCTGCGTTCCTCAGACAGACAGAAAGAGTACTCTTCACCCACGAACGGGCTTCCGCAGATAGCAAACCTGAGAAGTTGTTTTGTTCAGTTTTTAGGTGGGGATGGGGGAGGTGGTGTTGGCTGGTAAATGCGTGGCGCACCCTGGATGGTGATTCACTAGTCCTGTGGGGGTGGGGGGGAGGGGGTGGCGGTGGAGAGCTGAGGGTCTCTCTATCTCCTACCCCTTCAGTCCCACGCATACACTTTTTTCGCATCAAAGCTTGTGGATCACCCTCTCGCCCCGGCTGCGGGAGTCTGCAGGAGTAACTGGAAGGTGTCATTTGCAGTTGGCACGGCCCAGATTGCCACTTGATGCTGAGTTAATAGGATCGCGGGGTGGGTGGGTGGAAGCGAGAGGAGAATTAAAGAAAACAACCCTATTGTGTCGGGGATAGCCGTTGCCCAGTGCGCTACTGTTTGGAAGACACGGATGCTCGAGTGTCCGTCTGAATCATACATTTATTGATGGTGGGGGGGCGGTGGAGAGAGAGGGAAAGAAAACCTTTGCAGTTGTTGAGGTTCCCGCCATGTTCCTTGGCTGCAGATATATTGACTGCAGCAACTTCACTGGTGTCCTGGTAGCTTGGTAATTCCCCCCTTTTTTGCGATGCCCTGAATTTCCAACTGGAGTCCTGGACTGTGATGCGGACCACTCGCCCAGCTCCCGGCGCCACTGGATTGAGATTGGCATGAACTTTTATTCCAGGGACCGCGACACGTTTACTGGAGAGCGAGAGAGACCCCTGGATAGGCCACAGAGAGAGAGAGAGAGAGTCAGAGGAGTCGAAATCAAATGCAAAACACGTTCGACAGAAGCAGAGTGAGCTGTCTGTGACAGATAAAGAACGGTGGCAAGAAGGTACCGGGGGCAGACACGACCCGTTTCAGTTTGGTGCAAAATCCTGTAATTGACGCCCGGTTATTTCCAAATGCATCTTATCCTCCCAGTGTGTGTGCGTGAGCGTGAACGGATTTTGTGTTAAATACGCTTTGGGGGAAAAAGGGGAGTCAATCTGCTTTTATACGGCTTCTCCCAGAAGATCGAGAAGGTGGAGCGATCAGAGGACTGATGACGGACCGATTAATCCCTTCAATGCATCAAAAGGCGCCGGGAATCGTGGCAACGTTTGTGTGGGAATCATGGGGATATACTAATCAACCTGGAATCCTGTGCGAAACTGCTGGGGATTAGTTTGGGTTGAGTTTTGAATACACACACACACACCTCTACACATGTATGTCTCTTCAGACACAGCGTTCCAGACGGGAGCTGGGGACGTGGATGAGCTTGTGTGAAGCAGCTTTCTTCCTGAATCCATCCAACCATCTCATCCCATCCCATCCATCTCCCGTCAGCCTGTCAGCCACGCATTGCTTCAATGGAATTGGTTTGGATTGGAGCCCCTTGCATTAGAATCAGACATGGTCCATGGGTATCAGCACGGATTGTTCCACGGTAAGTTCCGCCTATGCGACTTGAGTGGGGAAAACCCTGTTGACTGTGAACATTCGCCTCGGTTGTGCGCGGCTGTGTAGAAACCCAACAGGGCACTGAATATAGATCAGGTGCAGCTAACAATATTGGAGGGAGGGGGAGGGATGAAAAGGAGAGGGATAGAAGGATTACTTAAGACAGTCCCTTGATTTACCAGTTGCCTCTGAGAAATCCAATTGCCTTCCCAGAGAACATTTAACTTGCGCTTTTCTTTTGGCTGTCTGTCACTTCCAAACTATCTCGTCGCCGAATCAATATAACCCCCTCAAGCCCAGGTAGCTTCGATTCCATTTGCCTGGAAACTCCCGGCGTTTGGCGAGGACCTTTTTTTTGTTTCTCTTCGCCAGCTCCCGAGCAAGCTATGAGTTCGAACTTTGTTTTAAAATAGATTGCTATTGTTAACTTGTGCTTAGATTGCAACTAGACTTATCAGCAAAAGCAGATGTGGGGAAAAATAAACGGGTTTGTATGCGTTTTAAATACGTACTGGAAAACGATTCTGAGAAGCTGGATATAGTAACGTGCAATTCTCCATTTGCATAATTAACAATCATAATGACCATTAAAAGTGTGTTTAAGAAAGGCATTAGTAAAAGTACATCAACTTCTGTCAGTTGTATTGTACAATTTTTCTGGAAATTACTTGCACTTAATAGCTGTTTCTAGCTAGTTAACCATATTAATGCAAACGCCGAAAAAGTCCCTGTGATAAATTTGTTTTTTTCCCCTCTCGCAGTTGTATCAAGTCTCATCCTGCTAGGACTCTGTGTGTCAACAAAAAAGACATCAGGTAATATTTATAATGGTGTCCTTCCTTTGATAGTCATGTTTTCTTCCTGCCATTCCAATTATCTGATTGTAATCAGCAGATAATGTCACTTATTGTTCAGTGTTTACTGCAGTGATCTGTCGAACGTTGAAGTGACTCATAGGTAGCAATGGCTAAAGCATTTTGAAAGCGCCTTCTCCAGCATAGTTACTGCATAAAGCAGACATTGCAGTTGACTGTCTGCGCGAGGAGACATCGAAATTATTAGGGGTAGGGAAGAAAGAGAGGAAAACTGGCCACCTATTGTCTTTTTATATGATAACATTTCTTCTGGATGTTACTTTGAACCTCAATTTTTATACTCGTTCATTGGTCTGAATTCTGATTAATTTTTGCATTGATATTAACCAAAATATTATTCCCGAATGTAATTATCTGCCAATTATATTGCATAAACATTTTCTACTAGTAATATTGCAACAAAATCAGTGCTCATTCTCATAAGAACAAAATGCATGAAGGGAAATATTGCCACCTAGACACTACCAAACCACATGCAATTGCTGTCAGTACTAGTGGGGTATTGCCTGTTATGGGGATATTTTTGTCCAGATGTTAAATGCGGATGCTAAGTCAGTTCTTTCCTCCAAAGACACACTGATTTGAGAATCAGAATGCAGTGCATAGTTTTGATCCTAGTTGCTGATGATTGTATTTTGAATTGGCTGGGAATGCTGAACCAGAAACCTGCAGTCTTGTACTCTCGTGCTAGTTTAAACAATTTTCATAAAGTAGTATATGTAGGCTCCAACTGCTCTCTTCCACTGAAGGTGTGGAGTTTCCCGACTGGTGCACAGGGAAATTTTGACTCTTGAGGTCCAAGATAGGATCTCTAACGTGGCACATTAGAGATGGTCTTCATTGTTGTGGAAGAGCCGGTGTTGGACTGGGTTGAACAAATTTAAAAATCACACAACACCACGTTTATTTGGATGCACTAGCTTTTGGAGCGCTGCTCCTTCATTAGGTAGCTGTGGATGGTCTTGGTAGAGAAGTCCAGAGAGGATGCGCTGCAGACAGAAATGGCACCATCTTTGCCATCCTGTCTGTTTCTCCTGGGGCAACTGGGCAGCACGGTGGCTCAGTGGTTAGGACAGCTGGGACACATCACCAAGGACCTGGGTTTGACTGTCCATATGGAGCTTCCACATTACCCCTGTGTCTTCATGGGTTTCTGCCGAGTGCTCTAGTTTCCTCCCACAGTCCAAAGATGTGCAGGGCAGGTGGATTGGCCATGCTAAGTGTTGAGTTACAGGGATTGGGTAGAGGGTTGGTTCTGGGTGGGATGCTGTTCAGGGAATCGGTGCAGACTTGATGAGCCAAATGGCGTCTTTCTGCACTGTTGGGATTCTGTGATTCTATGATTCTAAGTGTTGCTGCACTAAATAAGACCCTTCGTAAAATTCCATTATTAAGTATCGTCTTTCTCTTTGAGTGGTTTCTTTGGATTGTCTCCTAAGACTTAGCAGCAATATACTTTCTATTTTAGGTGATGTTCTTAGTGTATTTCTGAGATATAATATGTTGCAAGAAATTTGAAATTTTGACAAATGCCCAAGAAGGTTTTTTCAATATGTTTCAGTGGCCTTCCACACAGCTCCAGGAGCAAGTGAAGATGAACTGGCAAATATCTATTTCAGTAGCACGTTAAATCCACATTTACCCTATGCTTAATTCAAAATAGCAGGTCCCTCATAAAGTGATGGCATTAAGATAAATGATAGCCACCAAACTGTCTTTATTGGGTGCTAATAGACATTTTAAATGATATTCTGTCTATTAATAAGTTTCTGGGAGTTTGGTTCTTCCACAGTTTGCAGGAGTGCAAATATCATGTGCTAAATCTGGACAGTTCAACATTAGAACCCAGTCTGCGTACGTTTCCTCCGGGTGCTCCAGTTTCCTCCCACAGTCCAAAGATGTGCAGGTCAGGTGAATTGGCCATGCTAAATTGCCCGTAGTGTTAGGTAAGGGGTAAATGTAGGGGTATGGGTGGGTTGCGCTTCGGCGGGTTGGTGTGGACTTGTTGGGCCGAAGGGCCTGTTTCCACACTGTAATGTAATCTAATCTAGACTCCATCTTGGCCACCTTGGAAGATCTTCAGCATCTAAATGAGCTGCTAAAGAGTCTTCCTTAAGAATTTTAAAGTGAATTGCTAACTATGAATGAATAATGTGCAGATTACAAGAAAAAAGACTGCCACTTCACTGTTAATTCACATATGTCTGGAGCACCATGACTTCATGTCTGAATGTTTTACTACTTCAGTAGTTTTCACAGTGTCTGCTCAATGTTGCTCCCTCTTTGAATCCCACCCTAACAGGATTCCTTGATTTATTTAATTCATTCATATGGTATGGGTATTGGTATGGTATGGGTATTGCTGGCATTGTTGCCTTTTCTCAGTTGCTGTTAGGAAGATGCTGGTGAGCACTTCCACCAACTGAATGGCTTGCCAGGACATTTCAGAGGGCATTTAAAGATCAATCACTGTTACTGGAGTCAAATTTAGACCAGGCTAGGTAAGAGTTGCAGATTTTTAGGACATTAATGACCAAGGTCAACTGTTATGACAATCTAGTAGGTCAGCATTACTGTTTCCTTTTTTTTAATTACAGATTTTATTTAATTAATTGAATATAAATTTATCAGTTTCTGTAATAGTTTAAATACATATCATTGGATTATCAGTCATGATCTCTGGATTCTCAGGCTAGTAATACAATCAAAATTTTACAGTAGATTTAACTAATCTTAGATTCATTTATTGTTCATTAGATCTAAATTTACAAGAAAGAGTTGCAACTACTTTCAAAGCAAATGATTACACTTCAAAAATAATTAATGGGTTATATGTATTTTGAAATGTCGGTAGGAGACATTAAGTTTGTTCTTGCTCTACCTTTCTTCGTGTCAGTTCCTACTTCATTGCAGGTCAGTCTATGATCTCCTCCACACTAGATTCATGGTGCTGTTTTAAAACAAATTACCTTAACACTGTGTTAGTCTTTGCTGTCCACCTACACTATCCTACACCTGACCTTGAAAGATAAATGACCAACCTCCTCTTCTGCTAATAATCAAAATGTGCAAGGTTCTTGGTGTTTCAGGCAAATTGGTTTTGCCACGTATTAGTTTGACACCAAATCTGATTTGTTTATAGACAAACCAACCTCTTCAAAATCAGTGCAATGTGGCTCTTGGATCAAGAATCCAGATGGTGGCTTCTTCACATCTCCCAATTATCCAAACAAGTACCCTCCTGACAGAGAGTGCATATATATCATTGAAGGTATGAACAAGAGATATGTCACTTGTAGTGAAAATAAAATGATTATATAAAATGAATTTTATTAGTTATTTTTTACAAGAACTGTAAAACATAAATTTAGTTACTTCATCAGTGAGTGCAACTTTAATCCTTTAAAAAAATTGAATTTCTGACATTAGTCAGTAAATGTTTTTGCATTATTTATGTATTATTTTCTTTTACGTAAATCCTTTCAAATGTTTCAAACAGATCAATTTTAAATTAGATCATAAAATAAATCGCTATGCCTCCAAAAATAATTCCTTCCTTTCTTTAAGGGAATATGGACATGGAGGCAAGACCAGTATTTCGTGCTCATTCCTAAGCGATCTTGAATTGAGATACTTTGCTAGGCAACTTCAGAGGGTAGTTGCGTGCCAACCAAATTGCTGCAGGTCTGGAGTCAGTCGTTGGCTAGACATAGTAAGGAGGGCAGAGTTTGTTCCCTAAATGGCATTTTATAACCAAATTAACTTCTCCAAAAATCGGTGATAGTTTCAGTGATATTTATTGAAAATAGCTTTATATTCTAGATGTGAAAATGTGGTGCTGGAAAAGCGCAGCAGGAAAAGTGCTTTTCTAGCACCACATTTTCAGCTCTGATCTCCAGCATCTGCAGTCCTCACTATCTCCTTATATTCCAGATGTATCAATTGAACTTAAATCCAACAGATTGTATGGTGGGACATGAGCTAATGTACCACAGCATTAGCCTGGAGTTCTGAAATACTGGTCCACTACTGAGCCACCAGTTCTGTCCTTACTGAGATTTTCAGAAGTTGACTGGATTTTTTGACAAGGTCCCTCATGATAGGCTAATCCAGAAGATTATGGTGCATGAGATCCATGGAGTCAGATTTGGCTTGTCCACAAAAGGCAGGGGGTAGTGGTGGAAGGGTGTTTTTTCTGGCTGGAGATCCATGACTAGTGGTGCGCCACAGGGATCTGTACTGGAATTTCTGCTGTTTGTGATACATGTAAATGACCTAGATGAAAGTGCAGATGGATGGGCTAGTAAATTTGTGGAAGATACACAGTTTGGTGAAGTTGTGGATAGATTGTCAAAGGATACAGTGGGATATAGATCAGTTGCAGATATGGGTGGAGAAATAGCAGATGGAGTTTCATCCGGCTAAGTGTGAGGTGCTGCACTTAGGGAGATCAAATGTTAAGGAAAAGCATACAGTTAATGGCACAACTCTGAACAGCATTGATGTGCAGAAGGATATTGGGGTTCAAGTCCATAGCTCCCTGACAGTGCTCAAGTAGATAGGGTGGTAAAGACCTTTATTAATCATGGAATTGAGTACAAGAATCAGGATGTCATGTTCCAACTTCATAAGACTTTGGTTAAGCTACACTCAGAGTATTTCATTCAGTTCTGGTCGCCACATTATTAGAAGGATGTGGAGGCTTTGGAGAGGGTGCAGAAGAGGTTTATCAGGATGCTACCTGGATTAGAGGGTATTAGCTATACAGGGAGGCTAGAAAAATTTGGGTTATTTTTCGCTGGAGTGATGGAGACTGAGGAGAGATTTGATAGAAGCCTATAAAATTATGAGATGCATAGATAGAATTGAAGGTCAGAATCTTTTTCCCAGAGATGAAATGTCTAATACTCGATGGCATGTATTTAAGGTGAGGGGGAGGAAGTTCAAAGGAGATGTGAGGGGCAATTTCTTTTTAATGCGGAGACTGGTAGGAGTGTGGAATGCACTGCCAAGGGTGTTGGAGGAGGCAGATACCATAGGAGCATTTAAGGCTCTTTTAGCTAAACACATGAACATGCAAGGAATGGAGGGATATGGACCAAGAGCAGGCAGAAGGGTTTAGTTTAATTTGGCGCCATGTTCGGCACAACATTGTGGGCCGAAGGGCCCGTTCCTGTGCTGTTCTATATTGTATGATTGCAAGAAGTTATTTTTTACCAAGATTATTTTGGTCTGAAAAGTAATTAAATGTATGTTTCTTTTATTCAATCATATCTTATACGCTGCATAAAGTAATAACATATCCCAGATTTCATCCATATTATGGATTTAATATTGACAGTAGACAATCTGTTTGATGTAACATGAGATAAACATGCAAATTTGTTAAACATGTAAAATCATCAAATCATAAATGCATTAATTTATATGATATTAGTGTCCATTATTTTAAATAAGTATTTGTTATGTACTGAAAGTTTACAATTGCCTTGAGATGGTTTGCTCTGCATTAGGTCTGGGCGTCGTGTCTTGAATCATCTGAACTCACTCATTTCCTTTGGTACACCACACATTTGTAACTTAATTATGTCAACTCTTATTTTATGTATTATCTTGGAATTAATTGTATGACTTCATTATTTAGCTGCACCAAGACAAAGCATTGAACTTTACTTTGATGAAAAGTACTCCATTGAACCTTCCTGGGAATGCAAATTTGACCATATCGAGGTGCGGGATGGACCTTTTGGATTTTCTACTGAGATTGGACGTTACTGTGGTCAAAATATTCCACCTTTTATAACATCATCGGGTAGATATTTATGGATTAAATTTGTTGCTGATGGTGAGCTCGAATCTATTGGATTTCTGGCAAGATACAACTTTATACCAGGTAATTGTTTTTTATTATCGCATTGGAATAATCATGACAAGAGACAAGTAGATATTACTCTTTCCTGCTTGAGTCCACAAAATATTTGAGAGCACAAAATGTTTGGCACTAAGTACCTTTTAAATGTTATAGTGATCGGAAATTGCCAAATGCATCATTTATGAGTAAATACTGGTTACAAAGAAAAGGATACATTTCTGTCCATAATTAAAAAATTCTGTTATGTTTCTGACTGATAAAGAATAGACATGTCGAATGTAATGTTGTCCCAAATGTATCAGATAGGGAATTTTGATGTTGGAGTAGAAGAGCTGTATCTATACCTGCTCAGTAGAAAATCCCAAAAATATATCGATTTGATTACACGCAGGACTGAATCCTTGATGAGGATGCAGGGGGATTAATAATATGAAAGGGTTTTTCCTTTATCTTTATTTCTTTGCATTTTCATAATGTATTGAATGATGATAATACATTAGACCTCCGGCATGTCAGAACATTTAAAAACTACATTATTTAACAGTTATGTAGCTATTTTCAATTAAATCCTTCACTTTCTGTGAAGAAAACTTACTTATTAAGAAGTGGTTTTCTTATGGCTGGTCTAACAATTTGGGTTAGGTTAGTATCAGCAGCTTCCACTGGTGTCTCATTGTACTCAGTAACGTAGAATAGTTCCATAAAAGACACCAAGAAGTTTTGCTTTGTTACTTCCAGGTGTCAGTGAGAGGAGATTGAATTGTTAAAGGTAACCTATCTGGTCTGACTTCTAGAAGACTGTATGTTGAGCTGGGCAAAAGTGAGGACTGTAGATGCTGGAAACCAGAGTTTAGATCAGAGTGGTGCTGGAAAAGCACAGCAGATCAGGCAGCATCTGAGGAGCAGAAAAATCGATGTTTGGGCAAAAATCCTTCATCAGGAAGTGTATATTGAGCTGCTTTAGGCTGAGCTCTAATAGGAGGCAGTATATTCAATAGAGGATTGGCTAACAAGTAGAAGACAGAGTTGAGATAAAGGGGACAATTTTAGGATGGCAGTTTGTATCTAATAGAGTGGCACAGGGATTAGTGCTGAGGCCACAATTATATCCAATATATATTAATGACTTTGATAAGAAAATTTGGAAGAGTCTATGGAGCTATGGAGATATATAAGCACGTTGGCAGGAAGAACATTGGAACTGAGTATTATTTAACTGAAGAAAGCCTGAAGAAGGCTACATCAGTCAATTTAGCAGACCTTGTCCATGAATCACAAAAAGATAGTATCCATGTTCAGTGGGTAATAGGGAAGGCAAATTAATTGCTGGCCTTTATTTCAATGGGAATAGTGTTTAAAAATAGGGAGACTTTTAAATAAAACTACACAAGATCACGGTTGGAAAGCTATGAACAGTTTTGGGTCTTAAAAGTTCATGAAACTGATACCAAGTATGTTTTATAAATAAATCATTAGAATATAGAAGAATGTGAGGCAATGTTAATGATACATAGATGATTCTTAGAAAATATGACAGGGTAGATGCACAAGAGAGTTTAGGACCAAAGGGCATAATCTCAGAATAAGGGGTCACACATTTAAAACAGATGAGGAGGAATTTCTTTTCTCAGGGGTAGTGAATCAATGAAGTTCTTTGTTGCAGAGAGCTGTTGAGGCTGGGTTGTTAAGAAAGTTCAAGACTGAGAAAGGCAAATTTTAAGTCAATAAGGGCATCCAAGGTCTACAGCGAAAAGTTGGGAATGTGGAATTGGGGATTGTCAGATCAACCATGATCTCAATGATTGGTGGAGCAGACTCAATGGACTGAATGGCCTACTTCTGCTCCTACATTCTATGGTTTGATGGTCAATGTCAGCATGTAAGTCAGCTGCAGCACTGCTCAAAATGATGAGGATAAGTATGTTAAAAAAAAGTGTAATTGAGTTTGGGAGATTTCAGAAAGTCATTCCACAGAGCCATCTAGTGGTCAGAGCCTGATACTCTGTTATGACAGTTGACATAATGGAATTACATGGATTGTTGAATTTAATATAGTTAATGTGACCAAGAACATAACCAAAAAAGTGTGGAACAAAAAGTGAGGTTTGTGGACAGGGAATGTAGTGGGTATGGTTTTAATGACTTGTGTATTGTGTCTTCTTTGTGGAGTTGAATAACAAAAATGTAGATTGACAGCAAACCATATTTGTGTGCAGTATAATGTTTTTGTGGATCAACATATTGGCTAGAGTTTTAACGTTTATATATTCCTGAATTTACTTAATTTCTAGATGATGATGTATTGTGTGTTTGTAATATGGCAGAAGTGCAAACACTTAAGATAATCCTTTGGGAATGATTTGTGATTTATTTTGACAAAGCTGTTACCTTATTTTAACACTTTGGGTTAGATTTTGCCTCTGTACAATAATATAAATGTTGTGAAAGCAAATTTGCAGTCCATTTTACAACATCCACTTTTTATTTAAGTTTTATATTTAAAATTAATTTAGCATTAACGCTTAAATTTAGACGTGAACTCTGGTGGATAATTTCATGATATATTTAATTAAAATAAAATTTAGAAGCGATATGTTTTATGCTCACTCAGGTTTTACGTAGTAAGGAAGAGCTTTGCCTACATTATTCCATTTATCTGTTTTGCCTGATTGCTTTTAATGATACATTCTTCAAATTCCTAATACTGCCTTCCATTAAGTCTGTTATATCTCAATATATCAGTCAGGCAGATGTTTGGTTAGAGTCATAAAGTTATAAAGTACAATACGGAAACAAACCCTTCGGTCCAACCTGTACAGATTCCCTGTATTAATCTAGTCTCATTTGCTAGCATTTGACCCATATCCATCTAAACACTTCCTAATCATGTACCTATCCAGATGCCTTCTAAATTTTGTAATTGTACCAGTATCACCACTTCTTATGGTAACTCATTCCACACACGCACCACCCTCTGTGTGAAAAAGTTGCCCCTTAGGTGCCTTTTAAGTGGTGGTGGAGGGTTGCTTTTCAGACTGGAATTCTGTGATCGATGGTATGCCACAAGGATCGGTGCTGGGTCCACTGCTTTTCATCATTCATAAATGATTTGCGTGTGAACATAGGAGGTATTGTTAGTAAGTTTGCAGATAATACCAAAATTGGTGGTGTAGTGGACAGCGAAGAAGGTTACCTCAGAGTACAACGGGACCTTGATCAGATGGGCCAGTGGGTTGAGATGTGGCAGATGGAGTTTAATTTAGATAAATGTAAGGTGCTGCTTTTTGAAATAGCAAATCTTAGCAGGACTTGTACACTTCATGGTAAAGTCCTGGGGAGTGTTGCTGAAGTTGCTGGAGATCTTGGAGTGCATGTTCATAGTTCCTTGAAAGTAGAGTTTCAGGTAGATACGATAGTGAAGAAAGCATATGGTATGCTTTTGTTTCTTGGTCAGAGCATTGAGTATAGAACTTGGGAGGTCATGTTGTGGCTGTACAGGACATTGGTTCGGCCACTTTTGGAATACTGTGTGCAATTCTGGTTTCCTTCTTATCGGAAGGATGTTGTGAAACTTGAAATTGTTCAGAAAACATTTAGGAGAATGTTGCCATGGTTGGAGGATTTGAGCTATAGGGAGACATTGAATTGGCTGGGGCTGTTTTCCCTGGAGCATCGGAGACTGAGAGGTGATCTTATAGAGGTTTATAAAATAATGAGCGGCATGGATAGGATAAATAGACAAAGTCTTTTCCCTGAGGTGGGGGAGTCCAGAACTAGAGGGCATAGGTTTTGGGTGAGAGCGGAAAGATATAAAAGGGACCTAAGAGGCAACTTTTTCACACAGAGGGTGGTGTGTGGGTGGAATGAGCTGCCAGAAGAAGTGGTAGAGGCTGGTACAATTACAGCATTTAAGAGGCATCTGGATGGGTATATGAATAGAAAGGGTTTGGAGGGATATGGGCCATGTGCTGTAAATGAGACTAGATTGGGTTAGGATATCTGGTCAGCATGGACGAGTTGGACCAAAGCGTCTGTTTTGGAGCTGTACATCTCTATGACTCTAATTCTTTTCCCTCCCATCTTAAATCTACGCATTCTAGTTTTGGACATCCCTTCCCTTGCTGATTCATCTTATCCCAGTCTCTCATGATTTTATTAATATCTATTAGGGATCCCCTCAGCTTCTGACGCTTCAGGGAAAAAAGCCCCAGGTTATTCAGCTTCTCCCTGTAGCTCAAGCCCTCCAAAACCAGGAACATCCTTTTAATTCTTTTCTGAACCCTTTCAAGTTTAACAACATCTTTCCAATAGAAGGAAGATGAGAATTCCAAAAGTTGTCTTTGATTTGTGCCAGTGTTATTTTATTGCAAGTGTTAGGAGAGCACTAAAGAAATTTAAGTTGACCAGATCATTATTTTGTGATCCTTCTTGTCTGTTTCGAACATTGCTGCTTGACCTGAATAAGATTAGCACCACACTATATGAGAAATCCAAGGGGGCATTATGTACTGCACCTGTTGGGCAGTGAAAAAAATCGGCTTCAGAAATGTTGAAATTGTTTTTTCTCTTTTGGTGTGTTGCTTGTGACACCTCACGAATTTACCATGAAAGTAGTAATGAAAGTATTTATGCTTGTTTGAGACACAAAGACCCAATGTCAGGCATATTAAAACTTATAGTTCAAAATCTACATAATTATTCAGACACATCAATTTGTTTCTTCAAGGTACAGTAGTCAATCGATGTCATTTCCCACTTCCTTCATTTTTCATGTAATTGTAAACTGTTTTGCACCTGGAAATGTTTGTACAGGAACAGGATAGTGTTTTTCTTGAATTCACTTGTGTCACATGAGTTTTGCTGGCTGGCCAACATTTATTACCCATCATTAGTTTCCCTTAAGAAGATAAGCGGTGAGCTGCCTTCTTGAACTACAGCGGTCCATGTACTGTGAGTAGATCTACAATGCCCTTAGGTAGGGATTTTAACCCAGTGAAAGTGAAGGAATGGTGATATATTTCCAGGTCAGGATGGTGAATGGCTTGGAGAGGAACTTGCAAGTTGTGGTGTATCCATGTACCTGATGCCCTTGTCGTTCTAGATGGAAGTGGTCGTCAGTTTGGCAGGTGCTATCAAAGAATATTTGGTGAATTTCTGCATTGCTTGTAGATGGTATACACTGCTGCTACTGAGCATTACTAATGGAGGGAGTGGATACTTGTGGATGTGGTGCCAGTCAAGTGGGCTGCTTTGAACTGGATAATTTCAAGAGTGTTGTTAGAGCTGCACTGACCGAGGCAAGCAGGGAGTATTCCATCACATTCCAGACTTGTGCTTTCTGATGGAAACAGGCTTTGGGGAGTCAAGATGTGAGTTACTCACTGCAGTATTTCTAGCCTCTGACCTGCACTTATAGCCATTGCGTTTATATGGCAAGTCCAGTTGAGTTTCTGGTCAATGGTAATCTCCAGGATGCTGACAGTGACAGATTCCATCATGGTAACACCATTGAATGTCAAAGGGTTGTAGTTAGATAATGTATTTGTGGAGATGGTGATTACCTGACATTTATGTGGTGCAAATGTTATTTGCTAGTTGTCATCCTAAGGCTGGATATTCACCACGACATGTTGCATTTGAACATGGACTGCTTTAGTATCTGAGGAGTTGTGAATGGTGCTGAACATTGTACAATCGTTGACAAACATCCCACTTCTGACTTTATTATGGAGGGATAATCATTGATGATGCACCTGAAGATAATTGGGCTGAGGACAGTACCCTGAGGAACGTCTGCGGAGATATCCCAGAGCTGAGATGACTGACCTCTAACAGCCACAACTGTCTTCCTATGTGCCAAGTGTGACTCCAATTGCACCGCCACCTCTGCTGTGTCTGTCCTACCAGTAGGTAAAAACAATGACTGCAGATGCTGGAAACCAGATTCTGGATCAGTGGTGCTGAAAAAGCACAGCAAATCAGGCAGCATCCGAGGACAGGCAAAATTGACGTTTCGGGCAAAAGCCCTTCAGGAATAAAGGCAGAGAGTCTGAAGCGTGGAGAGATAAGCTAGAGGAGGGTGGGGGTGGGGAGAGAGTGGCATAGAGTACAATAGGTCAGTGGG
>NC_057713.1:76355828-76418213 GCF_004010195.1 Chiloscyllium plagiosum
GGCAGAGTGGGGAGGGGGAGTTGAAGTGTTGAGCCACTGGGCGATTTGGTTGATTGGTGCGGGTGTCTCTGAGATGTTCCCTAAAGCGCTCTGCTAGGAGGCGCCCAGTCTCCCCAATGTAGAGGAGACCGCATCGGGAGCAACGGATACAATAAATGATATTAGTGGATGTGCAGGTAAAACTTTGATGGATGTGGAAAGCTCCTTTGGGGCCTTGGATAGAGGTGAGGGAGGAGGTGTGGGCGCAGGTTTCAGGACATATCCAGCAATGGTGATGGTAGTGTCTGGAATATTGTCCCTTGCCTGTTAGATTTGATTTTGTAAGTGTGGCTATGTCAGGCTATTGCATGACTGGTCTGTGAGCTGTCCAAATTTTGGCACTTGTCCCCAGATGTTCGTAAGGAGGACTTTGCAGGATCAACAGTGCTGTTTTTGCCATTGTCATTTTAGTTACCTGGGTCAATGCCAATGTCCGTGAATTTCGTTTCTTTGTTGAGACTTTGTAGCAATTGATACAACTGAGTGACTTTCTAGGCCATCATTGTATCTTTGGAGTCACAAAAATGTCGAATCAAGTGACAATGGCAGATTTCCTTTCCTCCTGTGAGCCAGTTGGGCTTTTCTGACAATTGATAATATTTATGATCATCAGCAGATTCTTAATTTCAGATTTTTTGGTTTTATTGAATTCAAATTTTACCATCTGCCATAGTAGGATTCAAAGTGCAGTCTCTACAGCATTAGCCGAATTTCTGGATGAACAGTCTAGCAATAATACCACTAGGCCATTGCCTCCTTCGTGTGATTTGAAGCTCCTTAGAGATGGATGCCTCACTCACGCATGCAGGAATAATTGTTGGTGTTCACTACAGTCATTTGTAAAGAATCGTGTCAAGTTCATAATCTTCAAGCATTTGACATGAATTCTACACTGAAGATACTGAAGAAATGGCTTCAACCGGGGACTGTCATTAATAATCTTTATTTCTCACTCCCTGTCATCTGAAAGAACTTATGAATGACCCAACAGATATCAAAGCTTTACCCATTAAACTCTTTTTTTAAAACTGTAAGTCCAGTTATTGAGTGGCAGCATCTATTTTGACCATCATTTGAGTAGCTGGGTCAGGATTAGAGTTAGCCATAGTTGATTCTTATGTACTTTTCAGAAGGAGTCGTGATATTGGTGGTCAGATATGAGATTATTCTCCTTGCTTCCCAGTCTAAGATCCTCTCATGAACTGACACAATGGCAGAATTCAGCAAAGACAGAGGTAGAAGTGAGTTTTTTTTTAAGTTTGTAAATCTAGATATTGTATTGGAAAATGCATTCATTCAAATCTGTTTATTTTACATTACTGCCCCCAGTGGTGGTCAGAATGTTAGCTCCCAAGCACAAATACAGTAGGTTTGCTAATGATGGTCTTATCATAGAAAATGATGTATTGGTGACTGGGTGATACTGGAGTGAGTTATGCTTACAGCAATTAATTTAACCGTGTTGTATTTAGTTGGATATAAATAGAAAGAATAGAAATTAATGATAACACAGCTATAACTGGTGGGATGATATTGACAGGGGAGATGAAACTGAAATAATAGAGAGCACATGCCTAACTGCATAGTCACACAATACTGCTTTTACAACAGCGGTTTTTGAACCATTTGAGCGTCCCTTCTTGGACAGCCAAGGCACGTCATTAATATATTTAAGTCAAGTTCTCAGAGTAGTAAGTGGGAGTGATTTAAAACTCATCACTGCCTGCTCAGTCTCCACGGATGCAGGGTATCTAGTAGCAAAGAGGAGGCAGGAGCAGTCAACTCCAGAAGGTGTTTTTTTAAAATGGTACTTCTTGGTGAACGAAAGGATGCAGGAACTCCAATTCTGTTACCTCAGAGTAACTTCAACCTCCCCTCTGCTGATTGTGGATTTTCTATCAAGCCTCTCCACCTCTTCAGAGATCAACTATCTCCCTTCAATCTCTTACACTGTCTAACCTTGATCTGTGGCTTTCATATTGTCACTGACTGAATCCAGACCCAAACAAATGCAACCCGGTTTGAGATTGTGACTGCCAGGGACTGTACAAAATTGTTCTTCCATAATAGCCTTTAGACAATGGTATTTTCACACAGCAACTGGATGCCTTCTCAGTTTTGCTTGCTGTTTGTTGGAGATCTGCCGTTCATTTTGGCAGGATTTGAGTTTTTCGAGCCTTGTCCGATTTCCCCTGCACTCTGCCAGCTTTCCAATAATATAGGAGCTCCACATATCAAAATAATGACTGAAATGTAGCACAACATAACTGGTACAATCATTTAGATGTTACAGGAACACACACTTGAAGTTGCTATGAACAAAAGTCTTGGCAGGGCAAGTCAAAAAACTGCAAAAGAAAATGTTTTCAGATCCTCAGGCTTTATAAATAGAGACTGAAAAAAGAGATATTTCATTGGTTAGACCCTGAGTGAAGGGCACATTTACGATTGATAAGTGTTTTGGATATTTTTATTCACTCGTGAAATTTGGGCATTATTGGCCAGGCTGACATTTATTGTCTATGTATAATTGCCTTTGAGAAATTAGTGTTGGTGTACAGCTTCCCAGTG
The DNA here is from genome assembly GCF_004010195.1 of Chiloscyllium plagiosum. Taxonomy (NCBI): domain Eukaryota; kingdom Metazoa; phylum Chordata; class Chondrichthyes; order Orectolobiformes; family Hemiscylliidae; genus Chiloscyllium; species Chiloscyllium plagiosum. The sequence goes on from NC_057713.1 coordinate 76,358,439, forward strand.
CTGTATGAGTTTATAAGACCATAAGACATAAGAGCGGAAGTAAGGCCATTCAGCCATCGAGTCCACTCCGCCATTCAATCATGGCTGATGGGCATTTCAACTCCACTTACCCGCATTCTCCCCGTAGCCCTTAATTCCTTGTGACATCAAGAATTTATCAATTTCTGCCTTGAAGAATTTAGCATCCCAGCCTCCACTGCACTCCGTGGCAATGAATTCCACAGGCCCACCACTCTCTGGCTGAAGAAATATCTCCGCATTTCTGTTCTGAATTTACCCCCTCTAATTCTAAGGCTGTGCCACGGGTCCTAGTCTCCTATATTGAAGTTGTATGAGTAAAATCTTTGCAGATGCCATCAAGTAAGAAGGCAGCCTGAATATTAGAGAAAGATTCAAGCATGTCTATGGGCTGTGTGCTGAAAGATGAAATTAGGAAGGGCATCTGGGTGTCTTTGGGTCAGCATGGACTAGATAGGTTGAACAGCCCCAACTGTCTTGTTTTTATGGTTCTGTGTAAGAGGAATTAAATCCAATCTTTCCTTTCTCTTTGGTACTTTCCTGTAAAAGAACGATTTGCACAATTTAATCTGGTCATTGTGAAATAAATTGTTTGGAACCAAGGAAATGGAATACATGTAAAATGGAATCACAGTACAACATACTGATCAAGAAAATAACCTGCGAATTACAGAAGATAAATTAATTTACTTAAGAAAAGTAGTAAATAAGTATCGGATTTCATTATTAGCGGGATTTTTTCAATGAATTAATTAGGTCAGACATTAATTTGACCCAATCGATGTTCACTTCTGGGAAGGAAAGAAAATCTGGCTGGAAGGAAATATTAGAAAAATTGAGCTTATTTGCTTTGGCAAAATGAGGAAACAGAAGATTTAACAAGTTTGAAGATGGCTAATTGTTTTATTGATAAAGGGTAAAGTTATGAGGAACATTTAGTAGATAAGAAGGTAAGAATAGGAACAGAAGCCAGGTACAATCATACAGTCGCATCCTCCGAAAATCTTCAGCTGTTCAATTACATCAGACTGTTTCTATCTTGAAACTGGCTCTTTCAACTTTTTTTTGTCATTTTCTGTATACATTCAAAAGAAGAAAAAAATTTCAATGTAACAGTAAGAAAACGATAGTACTTCTGTCGCATCACATTCCATTCACAGATGATTCTAAACACTTCACAAACAATGGTTTATTTTTTGCAAGTGCAGTCACTGTTTTGAAGGGAGATGCAGCAACCAAATGTACAAATCAACCTATCACATTAAAATTTGGCAGTAAAATTGTGGCTGTAAGCACTGCTTTTTGAGGTATCTTGGCTATTGGAGAGGTGATTTCCTCAAATTCCAGGAGCAGTAATTACTGTTTTATATGCTGTTGGGCAACCATACTCAACTCAGCCCCCGACTCCCTTTAATTGTTGGGATATTACTCATGTCTTCCACTGTGAAGACTAACGCAAAGTACTTATTGAGTTCTCCTGCTATTTCCTTATCTCCCATCACCAGGCTTCCCGCATCAGTTTGAAGTGGCCCAACGTCTACTCTTGCCTGTCGTTTGTTTTGCATATGCATAGGTAATTTTAAAGTTCCAATGAATCGGGTGTTCCGGAATCTTGCCCAACTGATAATGAAAGAACAGTGGTAAACTCCTAAATCAGGCAGGTCTATGACATGGAGGAAATGATGATTCCATTTGCATGATGCACAAGACCAATTTGAAAGGGTCCAGAAAATATTTATAATGATGTTGCCAGGGTTGGAGGGTTTGAGGTATGGGGAGAGGCAGAATAGGCTGGGGCTGTTTTCCCTGGAGCGTTGGAGGCTGAGGGCTGACCTTTTGAGGTTTATAAAATCATGAGGGGCATGGATAGGGTAAATAGACAAAGTCCTTTCCATGGGATGTGGGAGTCCAGAACTAGACGGCATAGGTTTAGGGTGAGAGAAGAAAGATTTAAAAGGGACTTAAGGCGCAACTTTTTCATGCAGCATGTATAGAATGAGCTGCCAGAAGAAGTGGTGGAGGCTAGTTCAATTTAAAAGGTATCTGGATATGTTTATAAATAAGAAGGCCATAAAGGGATATGGGCCAAGTGCTGGTAAATGGGTCTAGATTAATTAGGATATCTGGTCGGCATGGACACGTTGGACCAAAGGGCCTGTTTCTGTACTGTACATCTCTATGAAGCTATGGTCTTTCAGAAGATAGAGATTGTAGTTTTAGGGCGTACTATCAAATAAACCTTGCATTGCAGCTACCATGTGCTGATGATGGAGCGAGATCCTATTCTCGCTTTGTAGAAATCATCACTTCCTGGTACCTGTGTGTCACAAATGTTACTTGCCATGATCAACACAAGCCTGAACACTGTACAGATTCTGTTGTGTCTGGGCAGGGACTGTTGCACTATTTGAGGAGGTGTTGTAAACGAAACCTGGAATTGAGAAAATTGAGAATGTGAACTGAATTGGGTCTATTCAACTCAGATCTGGAATTAATTGATTTAATAATGATGAAGATTTGTAAGTGCTACTGCCATGGTGATAAAAAAGAAAAACATAAAAGGATTTGCCAGTACAGAGCCTGAGAGATTATTCATTTCTTCTCATTGTTGCAGGGGGAGGAAAAGCACAGGGTGTCACAGGGGGCAAAGAGGACAATCGACACCCAGCAACGGGTTCCGATTTACTTCTATCCCAAAGGATCACACTTATGTTATAGCCAAATACTAGCTTTAATCATCATGCTTGTTATTTGTGTATCATATTCTGTGTTGCTTGTGAATATACCCTATCACAAACTGGACTATTTTGTGAGGGAATAACAGTTTTACGCAACGAGACAGTTGCGATATACAAGATCAACTTCATGTTTCTACAACTAGTTGTGAAAAATGTTGATGTCAGAGTCACCTTTGCAGAAGTTGCTTACTGTTTATTCCTTTTAGAGGCAGTGCTGTATCTTATGGAAGACTACATATTGACGTAGAACAGATTCAGCTGACAGGACTGCCAAATATTTTCTGTTCTGAAAAAGATCCTTATTAAGCTCAATGACCCTATTATAAAGATAAAATAGTTGGAACTTGTGAAGTTTTGTAATCCTTCCTCTCATAATTGTTCCTTTCTGCAAGAGCCATTTGGGATGTATTGGGTTGTGTTACAAATACGCTTTAATATTGTTAAAGTTTTAAAGAATTTGGGAAATCAAATTTATTTCAGACTTTTTTTATAAATAGCTGCTTCTTTCAAACACATCATTGAAAGTTCATTGTGGAATTACAAAGATGCCTGCAAAATACATGACAGGTTTTGCTTGCTTGCTTTGCTATAGGCCCTGTCAGTGCTGTTTTGAACAGCGACTGGCTTGGAGAGGTGCTTATTTGATTTGAGCTTTAACTGATTTAGAGGAAAGCCTGCCAAGAACAAACTGCACAGTTGATCTTCCTAATTTCTTTGATAGAATCCCTCCTATTGAGTTCAGCATGAAATCGTTTTGTTCTTTTTAAAGAGCGCTTGAAGAAACTTCTTAAGATTGTAGTTCTGAGTAAGCTGTGCCTGCAGACTTCAGAGACCACCATGTTTGATTAGTGATCTCACCACACATGCCAGAAAAATCAAAGCATCAGACACTAGAACATGCCATGAAAACTATTGCATTGAGTAAAGTGGGTTTGTTTCAGGAAGCTAGTTTCTGAATGTGTGTGCATGTGTATTGATTTTGTTTAAAACCTGGTCTCGGTAAGTTATTTTATTGATCATCTTGGAAACTTGGGAAAAAGTATTTTTATTTTACATTGCAACGTATGGAACTATCACCATACTAATAGGCACTATACAACAATACTGGTACCCAGCATGGAAGGCTACTCGTATGATATCTTAGGTAGAAGATAGTCTTTGTCTTAGTTAAATACTAGGTTTATTACACATTACTTATCAGTTTATACATTAAATCTGAGAAACATGAGATTCAATTGGGGGACCTAAGCCTCAATTTAACATTAAGTAGATATTGCTACAATTGAATTTCAGCGTACGCCATAAGGACACAAGACTGTTTAGTTCCTCCCAGGAAAAATCCTTTAGCTCCTCAAGGGCAGAGCCTGTTTCATGATGCCAGTTAACTCCTTCAGGACCAAACTGACTTATATAGCATTGCCCTCATCATTTCATGTTATCATTTGCCAAGCAAGCTTAATGGCAGGCCAGAAAGAAAGGGTGGTGGGGTACTTTTGTTGGTATACTTTTGACCATGTATGATAGCAAGAAATTATCTTGGATCAGAAAATACAGAATCATATAGGTGGAGGTAAGAAAAACAAAGGTAAAGATGATGCTGGTGGCAGTGGTCCATAGGCTCCCTGACAGTAGCTATGCTGTAGAACAGAAAATAAATCAGGAGATAATGAAGAGGTTTGTCAAAAAAAAACATAGTACATTAGCCAGAGATGACCTTAATCTTCATTTGTATTGGGAAAATCAAATTGACAAAGGTAACCATGTGAGAATTTATAGAGAGCATTCAGGATGAGTTCCCTAGAACAAATATGTTATGGATCTAACCAGGGATCAGTCTACTCTGGATCTAGCAGTAATGTGTAATGAGGCAGGTTTAATTAATGATCTTGGAGTAAAATATTCCCCAGGAGCAAATGACCATAATTGTGCTTAGATAAATAATGCAAGTTACAAAGGAATGAGGGCAGAGTTGGCTGGAGTGGACTAGAAAAGGCAGAAAAGATGGTTTAAGAACAGTATTGAATGTTTAAGAAGATATTCATGATTTGCAATAAACATATATTCCAGCGAGGAAGAAAGATTCTTGGGAAGGGATAAATCAGGTATAGTTAATGAATAAAGTTATGGATAGTAAATTGAAAAATAAAAAGTACAATATGTCAGAGATTAGTGGTAACCATAGGATTGTGCAACTTTTAAGAAACAGCTAAAAGTGACCAAAAACAAGAGAGAGAGAGTAAAGTTTGAAGCTAAACTAACAAGTAATATTATGGCAAACAGCAAGAGATTCTTTGAATATATAAAAAGGACAAAAGAGATCAAAATGAACATGGGACCGTTACAGGGTAAATAATTTATGGGGTACCAGAAAATGGCAGTTGAGTTGAATAAATACTTTACATCTGTCTTTGTGGTAGGGGACAATAATAACATTCTATACTTAATGAATATTCAAGGGGCAAAAGGGCAGAGGAAATACATATAATAACTATCATTAGAGAAAAAGTGCTCGGGAAACTAATGGGGCTAAAGTTCATCAGGACCCTTAGACATGAGGGTTACATTCTAGGATATTATGGGAAGTAGCTTCAGAGATAGTGGTTACACTGGTCATAATCTTCCAAGAATCCTTACATTTTGGGAAAGTCTGTTAATAAAACATTCTTATTCAGAAAGAAAAGAAACAAATTAATTGCAACTACAGGCTAGCTGGCTTAACACTTATCATTTGGAAAATGTTATTATATAGATTCTATTGTAATGAATGTAATAACAGATCTTTAAGACAGTAATATAATCAAGCAGAGTAGCATGGCTTCATGAAGGGTAAATCATGTCTGAAATTTTGTTAGAATTCTTTGAAGAGGTAATAAGTAGGATAGATAAAAGTCAACCAGTAGATGTAATATATTTGGATTTCAAGATGGCATTTGATAAAGCACTGTATTTACAGCTACTTAATGAGATAGGATCAAAAATATTTAAAATATACCTGAAGGACTTGCATGAGGAAAGTGAATATACCTTTACTGAGGTTGTGGATGACACAAGAATAGGTAGGAATCAAGTGCTGAGGTTGACAAAAAAGGTTTGCAGTGGGATACAGACAGGTTGAGTGAGTGAGCTAAAATTTAGCAGATGGTATATAATGTGGGAAAATGCAAGATTTTGTGCTTTAGCTGGATGAATAGAGGAGATGAATACCATTTAAATGGAGAAAAACTGCAGAAAGCTGCAGAACAGGTAGTTGGGAATCCTTGTGCATAATTAACGAAAAAAATCCAAGTACAGTGGATAATAGGCAGGGCAAATGGAATGTTCATCTTTATTTCAAAAGAAATGAGTAGAAAATAGGAAAGTCATGCTCAAGTTATACAAAGCAATAGTCAGACCACACCAGAATATTGTTTTTGTTCCCCTTATCTAATGAAAGATATACTGGCATTGGGGTGGCATGATGGCTCAGTGGTTAGCCTCACATCAGGGGACTCAGGTTCGATTCCAGCCTTGGGCGACTGTGTGGAGTTTGCATGTTCTCCCTATGTCTGTGTGGGTTTCCTCCAGGTGTTCTGGTTTCCTCTCACAGTCCCACAGGTTAGATGGATTGGCCATGCTAAATTGTCCATAGTGTCTACGGAAGTATGGATTAGGTGGATTAGTCATGAGAAATACAGGGTGGGGGCACAGGTGGGGGTGAGTCTGGGATGCTCTTCAGAGAGCCAATGTGGACTTGTTGAGCTAAATGGCCTGTAGGGATTCTTTCTATGAGAAGGCTTATTCAGTTGATCACAAGTCTGGTGGGATTTTCTTATGAAGTTAAGTACTCATTGGAGTTCAGAAGATTCTTAGGGGACTTGAGAGAGTAGATGCTGAGGGTTTTTTTCCCTTTGTGGGAGAGCCTAGGACTGAGTGTACAATCTCAGTGTAAGGGTTGCCTGGTTAGTACAGAGATAAGGAGAATTTTTTTCTCTCTGAAGGCATTCAATCTGTCAAATTCTTTTCTGCAGAGAGCTTGAGAGGTTGGTTCGTTAAGTATATCCAAAGCTAAGATAGACAAATAATTAGTAAGGGAATCAAGTGTTATGGAGAAAAGAAAGTGAAGTTGATGATTATCAGAGCAGTCGTGATCTCATTAACTGATGGAACAGACTCAATGGGCAGAATGCCTACATCTGCTCCTTTGTCTTATGGTCTTATCGTCATTGGAATGTTAACTACCTAAGTTTGTTGCGGCATTGCTAAGAAATGAATGTATATCTTCCTAATTGAAGTGGCCATTGTAAATGACAATTCTATTGTCACATACTTAATGACTGAATGGAAACAACCTTAATTTATCCTAAATATGCCAATCCATTGGTAGCCTTGGATTAGTTTTGTGAAGTCTGTGGAATGCATCACCATACAAGTCAGAACACGTGAAACTCCATAGCATTAAGGCTACTGGCCAAGTGCTGGATAATGGGATTAGGTTAGATTAGATAGATGCTTCATGAGAGGCACAAATATGATGGGCATTTTTCTACATTGTAAAAACTCTGTGACTCCAAGGCATAATATGCCAAACCTCTTTCCTGTAGGAACTCATCCCTCATCAACCCTATCACTGTCTAACCATTTTTCTAACTGATATTTTGTTCCTCAACTTACTTTCCTCTCCTATATTATAATGATCTTATTCTCTGCTGCTTTGTGTTCACATGGATGTACTGCAGATTTATGGTGGATTTGTGGTATAAATTTCAGCTATATCAGGTGGACCATTGTGTTCCACTTTCTCTTTGAAGATTGCGATTTGGAGATATAAATCAACTCATTTTGGTAAGGAGTGCCATTGGAGGCATTGTTCTAAGCTTGTGCACTGGTATGAACCTCCTAATGTAACAAACTAAGTAAACCATAAAAACGAAGTTAAAAAAAATCACACAACACCAGGTTATAGTCCAAAAGGTTTATTTGGAAGTGCTAGCTTTCAGAGGGCTCTCCTTTATTGAGTAACAAGTGGGGCAGGATCATAGGCACAGAATTTATAGCAAAAGATCACAGTGCCATGTAATTAAAATGATATGTTGAACAAACCTAGATTGCTGTTAAATCTTTCATCTTTTAGAATGGGTTGCAGGTTTTGGTTCATTAATATGTAAATCCCAGAACTTCTTTTAAGTCACATTCTTGAGATAACTTAAAGTTTTATAAAAGCAGATGACATATCAGCTCTCACTTTTTTAATATAAAACCTTAAGTTATCTCAAGAATGTGACTTAAAAGAAGTTACGCAATCAAGGAGCAGCCCTCTGAAAGCTAGCAGTTCCAAATAAACATTTTGGACTATAACCTGGTGTTGTGTGATTTTTAACTTTGTCCGCCCAGTCCAACACTGGCACCTCCATGTCATAAAAAACTAAAACGAATGACCTGTACTTTGTAGTCAACAGTGAAGGGACCTTGACCTGATCTTGATACCAAGTTGCCCAAAAAGATTGAACAGGTTTTAGAGTTTTACTTTCCTTTATTTTAACATGACTTTTGATTGAATTATATTTCAACTTCTTGTCATTTTATAGAAAATGAAAAAAAGAATTTGGGCATACATAAGGTAGAAGCTGAGTTTTCATCAAAACCGAGAACAAACATCACTTTTGATGTAAAAGCCATGAAAAATTTGAAATGCCATCCTGTGGTAATGACCCTCCTTATTTATAAAGTTAGTTGTTCAAGGCCAGAAGCATTGGTCTTCAATAATTAGGTCTTAAACTCTGTCAAATTCCAACTTACAGCTCATTGAAAAATGTTCAGCATCTCCAATAGACTTTTTTGTGAGAATTATGCATATAATGTCGAAACTCACGTCAAATCACCAATTCTAAATGAATGTAGCTTTGAAGGTGCAACAGCCTGTCCAGCAGATGAGCAGGTTAACCCTCACAGCAACTGGATTTTGCCTTAAACTGTGCCTGATGGACATCACATATTCTTGATAGCATCACAGTAATGACAGCTGACACTAACAATTTTGCTATTATTAAACTACAAATTATGAAAAATTATGTTAGACTATTAGGTTCATGTAACCCTTAAGGTTTCTGAGTTCTATTGCTTGCCACAGTCTGCCACCTAAACTATTGTTTATTGATATACAATGAATTATTTCATACTGTATGATTGTCCACCTGTAAAGTCTCATATGCACCTTTGCCTTTAATGGTAAAAGCAGTGGGAATTCACTAAGTGATTATGTGTTCATAGATTCCCTTTTGTTCTCCATTACATTTCTTTGAGTAGATTTCACATTTTTTGTCTATTATCCTTTCTCAAATATTGATAAAAGTATGTGAAACAAAGAAAAATTAACAAATTTACACCTATAACCAACCTGTCGTCTTAGATAATATTCTTATTATCTTTTAAGCCATGTCAGTTTTATTTTCTGGATCCCATGTGAACAATGAACCTAATATTTATTTAATTTTAGTTTTATTTTAGTGACATATGGTCTCTTTAATGGATTAGGATATAATCCACAAACAAAATCTACTATTACATTGGTTGTGATTGGGATTGATCATTGAATTGAGCTTTTCCAACTATCATTCAGTCATTTTCTATAAATAATGCACAAACTATAGTTGGAGTGATAATGTATTCACGTATTATTAGTCAAATGGAACCTTAGCTTCTCGAAAACAATTGAAGGGATGTTTTTGCAGCTGCATCATGATCTGCAGCTACTTTTCATTTTCACTAATCTAAATCACATGCTCATGAAGCACACATTTCCAAACAATGGAGTAGGTTTCCAAGTTATCACTTAGTATATAATTGGTGTTGTAGCTTGATCACTTTGAAAAACACTGTACAAATTTTAATTTCATGCAATAGAAAATTAGACAATGTCTATAACAGTTGAATGATACACAATTTTATTTTTATTTTGTCAAATGTTACTGAAAATTGTTGTAATTTTCATTGTTTGAGAAAAAAAGAATAAAGTCCAGCCCTTGAATAGCACAAACATAAGTAAAGCAGACAAAAGAGAATTTTAAGGATGTTACTAATTCTTGAGTTTGGATGATTTCCCTAAATAGCATACACTTCACCATTCGTGGTTTGTTGTGCTATCTGAATATTTTAGACATGTTGCAGTTATTTATTATTTATATTCGTTTGTGGTTTGGAATCAGTTCACCATTGTGTGATGCTATTAATGTGGTATTGTCAGATTTATATTGGAATACATTTGTCCTGTCATCCCTTCGATCTCTGTTGTTTCTTCACCACTATCTTCTGGATATAGACATTAATATTCACCAGCCTCCACCTTGACATACATGTGCATAATTTTCAAATTATAGGGAGATGGTATTCCTCTTGGTAAGCTGCACAATTTCACAATTGTGGAGCACAATCAAAAAATTAAATGTGACGGTTTTATGCTCAGATTAAAGAATTGACAATTTTAAAATGATTAACTTCTATTATTGAGAGATCAAGGGCACCTTGAATCAGAAAGGGTAAGCTCTGTGCACAGTTCACTCTGTGGCATGTTGCCATGATCATGAGCTCTTTATATTTGAATGTACAACATTTTGATTTTGTTTGATGAATCAGGGATTATTATCACTGGATCATGTAGACTACATTATATGTTTAAGGAATAAAAACTAGCTGGCAAATACAGGTCAATAATTGAATCTTTATACTTGTGATAGGATTATAAACCACTTAAGTTTGATTCTTGCCATTTAGGAAAACATCAGAACCCCGAGTTTAACTATTGGCTTTTATCTTGTTGCCATCCACCTGTTACCAAAATGGAATCTCACTATGTACTCAGTTTTCCTGCATTAAAACCAGACCATCAGTTGTCTCATGTATCATAAATGACATTAATGGGAATACTGCCACCTTCAAGTTTGCTTCCAAGCCACTCACCACCCTGACTTAGAAATAAATCACTGTTTCTTCAGTATTGTTGGGTCAAAATCCTGGAACACACTCCCTTAATGACATTGTGGGTCTGTCAGCAGCAAATGGACTGCAGCAGTTCAAGAGGGCAGCTCACCACCACCATCTCGAGGACAGCTAGCAACAGGCAAAGAGTGCAGGGCCAGCCAACAATGCCCATATTCCATGAATGAATAATAATGAAAAAAATACATGAAGCAACTGGATGTCAGGCATCACAGTACTTTGTGTTGCACAACACCGAGATGACATTGTTTCTGGATAGCGCTGGTTCTGAAATAATTCATTTGTGCTGTAAATGGAGTTTTCTTTAAAATGTAAGAAGTTGTCCATGCCTGAGTCTTTGGACATCTCAGCATCATGTGACATCAAATCCTTGATTTGCAACTTTAAAATTGAAACAAAATCTTTAATTTCATACAAGTTGGATTAACCCAGATTTGAACAGTTAGATGCTCCCTTATAATAATGCCGACATGAAATGATGAACAACATACCCTTACTGTTTTTCTTAAGTTTCTGTGAAAAATCAGAATCATCTGAATGCATTTTATTAATGGTATTAAGCATGAAGATGTAGTGTTCAATTCTCTTTTGACATTTCCACGTTTTGACTAATCTTCTTGAATTTTTTGAGGATGTAACTATGAAGTTGGACGAGGGAAATCCAGTAGATGTAGTGTACCTGGACTTTCAGAAAGCTTTTGATAAAGTCCCACACAGGAGGTTAGTCAGTAAAATTAGGGTGCATGGTATTGGGGGCAAAGTACTAGATTGGATTGAAAAATGGTTGGCTAATAGGAAACAAAGGGTAGTGATAAACGGCTCCATTTCGGAAGGCAGGCAGTGACCAGTGGGGTACCGCAAGGATCCGTGCTGGGACCACAGCTTTTTACAATATATGTTAATGATATAGAAGATGGTATCAGCAATAACATTAGCAAATTTGCTGATGATACAAAGCGGGGTGGCAGGGTGAAAAGTGATGAGGATGTTAAGAGATTACAGGGTGACCTGGACAAGTCAGGTGAGTGGGCAGATGCATGGCAGATGCAGTTTAATGTGGATAAATGTACGGTTATCCACTTTGGTAGCAAGAACAGGAAGGCAGACTACTACCTCAATGGAATCAATTTATGTAAAGGGGCAGTACAGAGAGATCTGGGTGTTCTTGTACACCAATCAATGAAGGCAAGCATGCAGGTACAGAAGGTAGTGAAGAAGGCTAATAGCATGCTGACCTTCATAACAAGAGGAATTGAGTATAGAAGCAAAAAAGTGCTTCTGCAGGTGTACAGGGCCCTGGTGAGACCACACCTGAAGTACTGTGTGCAGTTCTGGTCTCCAAATTTGAGAAAAGACATTCTGGCTATTGAGGAAGTGCAGCGTAGGTTCACGAGGTCAATTCCTGGAATGGCAAGACTGAAGCGACTGGGCTTGTATACCCTTGAGTTTAGAAGACTGAGAGGGGATCTGATTGAGACATATAAGATTATGAAAGGATTGGACACACTGGCAGTAGAGGAATGATCAGCCATGATTATATTGAATGGCGGTGCAGGCTCGAAGGGCTGAATGGCCTACTCCTGCACCTATTGTCTATTGTCTTGTCTATTGTCTATTGTCTATTGTCTATTGTCTATTGACTTGCCCCATGAAAGATTAGGAATCCCTGAGAAATGCCAAATGCATGGCCTTTGAAAACACTTGGATGCTTAGAGAAAACATGGAAGTTAAACATTATCTGAGTTTGGAAACCCTGCAGTCAATTTGTTGCAAAATCCAAGTTATGGTCATTATTAGAGCATGGAAACTTCCACATCAAGAAGGAAAAAATAAATAAAAACGTAGAAAACAGAAAGAGAAGTGAACATGTTGAGAAAAAAAATGGCAAAAAAGTGGGAGAAAAAAAGCATTTGTATTTGTACAGTGACTTGCAGTGCTTTTTAGAAATATCACAAAATAGTCTAAGTGCACTGAGTCACTTTCGAATGATTGCTACATACACAAATACAAAAATTAATTTGCGTACAGCTGGATCTTTTGAAGAAGCATCTGAAAAACTCATTTGTTTTGTGGCATTGGGGGAGAGGGACTTGTTTAGCAGGTCACTGCAGACACTCTCCAATTTTTAAGTACAATGTTTGGAATCTGTAACATGCATTTATTCTACAAGAACAAGCGGAAAGGACATAGTTTCTTTGCCTACCTGAAAAATGGTACTTCTGCCTCTTTGAGCACAATGGCAGGCTACGTCATTCCTTAAATACTTAAGAGAGAGCCCATGATCTTCTACTTTTTAAGATGAAAGAGAGAAAGAAAAAAAGCTGTGTGTATGTTTTAATGTAAAGCATAATAAATATAAAGCAAAATAATGCACAAGATTACTTTCCAGCTCCAGACACGGTGGTTCAGTGGTTAGCACTACTGCCTCACAGCGCCAGGGACCTGAGTTCGATTCCTGCCTTGGGCGACTGTCTGTGTGGAGTTTGTACATTCTCCCTCTGTCTGCGTTGGTTTCCTTCGGGAGCTCCGGTTTCCTCCCACAATCCAAAGATGTGCAGGTTAGGTGAATTGTCTGTGCTAAATTGCCCATAGTGTTAGGTACATTAGTTAGGGGAATGGGTCTGGGTCGGTTACTCTTCGGAGGGTCGGTGTGGACTTATTGGGCCGAAGGACCTGTTTCCACACTGTAGGGAATCGAAACTAAAATCTATGATTTGCATTGAGAAGAATGAAGGATTTTTGCTCATTTATTTATTCTAGATGCTCATTATAAAGTTGGAATTATTACTACCTATCTCATTTCTGAAAACCACAGAGACTAGTCATCCATACTGAGAAATATACACACTTGAGGTGAGGAGGCATAGCGGAGTTCAGGAGAATATTGGTATCTGTAGTCGCTTACTCTTTATGCACTTCAGTCGGTTTTGTCTTTCATTGAATGCAAAAGATAACTATGTGGTAGCTAATGAGAAACCATCACTGTTGTCCCTGCAACACACATTGACATCAGAAGATTCTTTAGCAGCTAGGTATTTAAGAAGTTAGCAACTACTTTTTAAGGTTCAGGATAATACCAAGTTCTAAGATAAAATTGCACCATTCAGAATAATTTGATTTTGTAATGACTACGACAGTCTTTAGTTTTGAACTGAGTACTGTTTATTTACTTGATAATGTTTAATAAATTTACCTATTCATTTTTATCCTGAGTTATTCTGCCTACCAAAATTAAATGCAGGACAGCAAGAATAATTGACAGCCATTTAAAGCTCAAGTTTTTCAATTAGTTGATGGCAGATTTGTACATCTGTTCAAGTTACTTGCTTTTATTTCCTTGATACCCTTATCAAATACAAATCTACTTCATTCAAGCTTGAACATAGCCTTATGAGAAACAGAATTTCTGAGTTCTAGTCTCCTTGAGTGTACGTGTTTGTTGATTTCATTCTTAAAAAGTTTTCCTCTAAGGTAGAATCTTGACTTCTTCTCAGTTTGCCCATGACAAGAGATAATTTCTCTATCTTTTCTATCCAGAACCTTAATTATTTTGGATAGCTCTATTTTAGACACACTTAAATACAAATCAAATTTATGGAACTCTGTACCCCTAAATTAACAATTCATAAGCTTCCTAAATCATCCCATCATTCCAAAGGGTTTGTGTCCAAAACTGAATGCAGTATTCCAGGTATTCAAGCTCAAAGATATTTTGACACATTTTAATTAAAACTCCTTGAGATAAAGGTCAACATTCAATAAACCCTTTTGATTACTTTTTTTAAGAACCACATTAACATTTAATAATTTATATATATGGACCTTTCAAATCTTAATAGCTCCCGGTATTCTCAGTTGAGAAAATATTCTGACTGGTCTTTCTAAAATCTGTAATGGGTGATGCCACACATTTTTTTCACATTAAATTGTCGCAGTTCTGCTCACTCATTTAGTCTCTGTCCCTTTTCTCACTTGCTGCACATTTCCACATGTTTCACTGTTCACATTTGGATATACAACTCTCAATTCCTTTTATAAAGTAATTAATGTCATTTATATGTGATGAAACCTTGCAATATCAGCAGAGATGTCTGACAAAACCTTTGTTACAACCTACCAGTCATAAAACCATAAGAAATACGAACAAGAGTCAGCTGTTCTGCCCTTCAAGTTTGCTTAGTTACTCGAAAGGATCATGCCTGATCTGAATCTCCTCACATCCACTTTCCTGTCCTTTCCCCATAACTCCTGATTCCCTTGGAATCAAAATGTACCCTTTCAGCTATTGATCATGTTATAAAGTTGCTTCCATTTAATTCTTAATTTTGTTAATAATGTTGCATGGTGAACTTTATCACAAACAACCTGGAAGTTTTATTTTGTAATCAGTGTCTGGGATTGTAGATTGCAGCTTCAGAAATTGGGTTACCACAGATTGCAAGATGCATAATAGCAGGTAAATGTGACTTTTAATTGGATAGTAACTTGTTGTGCTGTTGGAAAAGAAATCAAAACTTTATATTAGATTTTCTAAATAGAACCATCTGCCAGTAGTACTGGAGTGGTGTGATTTTTCATTACTGATGACATAGACTATCTTATTAACTATCATATTAGCATTAATCCCTTGCACTACATTTTCATTCCTTTACATATTCAACTACATATCCCCACAAGTCTCTGACTCTATTAGAGTATTTACATTATTCGATATCTTCCCCACCCTTTCATCCCACCCACCCCCATCTCCAATCTCTGAGTTGGCCTCTGGTTCATGGAGGCAGTAACTGTCGAGGTTTCATCAGATTCCCGAACTTGCTCAACCTTCCCGTGTTGGACCAAGTTGAAATTTCAAGATCTTCATGTGTTTTCTCAAACTTTGTTGAGCAGAATTAAAGTTGTCTGTTGCTAAATGTTCACTAGTCAGTCATCCTCCAAGTCATTTGAATAACTGTCCATTCTGTCGAAGGCCTCCTCCCTTCAGAAACTCCTATATGCCTATTTCTTCTCTCTGTTCAATTTTCCATCTCAGTAAGATAGAATTAGGAAAGGCATACTTTCTCAGGAGCGTAACCTTAATGCTGTTGATAATAAATCCGCATTAACTCTGGAGTTCTGGTAAATTGTCTAATCTCTGCTGATTATTAAATATTCTCCTTTCATTTACATAGCTCTAAACTTTGTTCTTGTTTACTCTTTCTGAAAAAAGATGCTATCAGCTGCCACTTTGCTCTTGTTGATAGGTTGTACAAATCATACAATTAAAAATCAGTTCTTCCAAACATTTTGAGAATCCCAGCAATCAAACAGAATTTCATATCTGATGTGATACTTTATAGTCCTCCCAAGCTGTCATAATAAATTGGTAAATCATCCACAAGATTGAGCTGTCTTCATTACTTAAAGCATTGCCTCAGAACAGGATTATGTGTTACATATTGTAGGTGTTCATTGATGTGGTACTCATGCATTGAGTAACTTGTTTGTCTGACATTTGTGGTTTTCACATCACATGTAAACATTGCATTACTGTTGGTCAGGGAATTATGATTTTCAATGCCATCAGTGGAGTGTATGTTCAGTTCAGGCTTTCCTTCAGGAATTTGGGATAATTCATTTGTTGTACTCTGTCGTAGTTTGTCAATGTCGAATGAAACCCTCTGTCTGAAGGGTTGGTCAGGTAAGAGAGTATTAAAAAAAAAATCTTTTGGCAATTTAGAGCAAACGGGATAGAAGGTAAGGTAGTTGCATGCTCCTTTTGTAGGATGTAGGAGGTAATGGGCACCACTAGTGTCCCAGCTGACTTCACCTGCGAGAAGTGCACCAACTCCAGCTCCTCACAGGCAGCATTAGAAAGCTGTAGCTGGATGAACTTCGGATCATTCGGAAGGCTGAAGGGGTGATAGAGAGGGGTTATAAGGAGGAAGTCATACTTAAGTTACAGGATAAAGGTAGCTGAGTGACTGTCAGGAGAGGGAAAAGGAAAATGCAGTCCGTACAGGGACCCCCTGTGGCTGTTCCCCTCGATAATAAGTATACTGCTTTGGATACTGTGGGGAGCAGGGGGGTGTGTGTATGTGGTCACCTGTAGTGTGACAAGAACCCAAGGACCCAGTTGAGGCCATCCTCATGAGTACTGAAATTGGTTATCAGTTTCTGCTCGGCCACTTTGCGTTGTTGCTTGTTCCAAAGTCTGCCTTGGAGGATAGTCACCCGCAAGTCCGAAGCTGAATGTCCCTGACCGCCGATGTCTTCCCTGACTGGGAGGGAACACCCCTGCCTGGTGATTGTTGCGCGGTGTCGATTCATCCGTTGTTATAGCATTTGCTCGGTCTCATCAATGTACCATGCCTCAGGGCATCCTTGCCTGCAGTGTATGAGATAGACATCATTGGCCAAGTCACATGAGTACTTGCCATGTACATGGTGGGAGCCATTCCCACATATAATGATGGTATCCTTGTCGACACTCTGACATGTCTTGCAGCAGATGCCCTGACAGGGTTGTACGGTGTTGTGGTTGATGTTGTCCTGAAGTCTGGGCAGGTTGCTGAGAACAATGATCTGTTTAAGGTTTGGTAGCTGTTTAAAGGTGAGATGTGGATGCGTGGGGAAGGTCTTGGCGAGGTGCTCATCCTCATTGATAATGTGTTGCAAGCTGAGAAGAACATGGCCTAATTTTTCAGCTCCTGGGAAGTATTATACAATGAAGGGTATCCTATCAGTTGCACCCCGTGTCTGTCTCCTGAGGAAGCCATCACAGTTTCTCGATGTGGCATGTCAGAACTGGCAGTTGATGAGTTGAGCACTGTACCTTGTTCTTATGAGGACATACTTGAGCATCTTCAGGTGTCCGTCACGTTCCTCCTCACCTAAACAGATCCTGTGTATGCGTAGGGTTTGTCCATCGGGGATGGCTGTTTTGGTATGTTTAGGGTGGAAATGAGAGAAATGTAGCATTATGAGGTTATCTGTGGGTTTGCAGTAGAGTGAGGTCCTGAGGTGCCCACCTTTGATGGAGATGCATGTGTCCAAGAATGACACAGATGCTAAAAAGTAGTCCATGGTAAGTCTGATGGTGGGATGAAACTCGTTGATATCACTGTGTAGTTGTTTCAGTCACTCCTTGTCATGTGTCCAGAGGAAGAAAATGTTGTTAAAGTATCTGGTGTAGAGTGTTGTTTGGAGGTCCTGTACAGAAAAGAAGTCTTGTTTGAGCCTGTGCATGAAAATGTTGGCATGTTGGGGTGTAAAATTGGTCCTCGTGGCTGTTCCATGTGTATAGATAAATAACTGGTCATCAAAGGTGAAAACATTGTGATCAAGGATGAAGTGGATAAGTTGTAGGACGGTGCTCGGAGATTGCCAGTTGTTCGTATTGAGTACTGATGCTGTTGCCGCGATGCCATCATTGTGGGGGATGCTGGTGTAGAGTGCGGAAATGTCCATTGTGACGAGGCATGTTCCTGGTTCGACTGGTCCATGGGTGCTGAGTTTCTGTAAGAAATCTGTAGTGTCGTGACAGAAGCATGGATTTCAAGGTGCCTTTGACATTGCCAGAGAGGTTCTCACACAGAGTCCCATTGCCTGATATGAATGGACATCCTGGTGTGTTGGCTTTGTGTATGTTCGGAAGACAGTAGAAGTCACCTACACAAGAAGTACGTGGGATGAGAGTGCTTAGGGAACTCTGAAGGACTGGATCAAAAGTTTTGGTCAGTGGTCAAAATCATTGATCGGATTGTTCGGATCGGCTGGTAGTTGCCTGTAGTGTTCCTGGTTGTTCAGTTTTCGGTACACTTCCTTGCAGTAATCTGTTCTATTCTGAATGATTGCTCCTCTTTATCTGCTGGTTTGATGACAACGTTGCAATTGGTTTTGAGAGCAAGGATGGTATTGTGTTGTGATAGGGTGATGATTTGCTCTACCTTCTGAAATCATTGATCGGATTGGTCGGATCGGCTGGTAGTTGCCTGTAGTGTTCCTGGTTGTTCAGTTGTCGGTACACTTCCTTGCAGTAATCTGTTCTTTCTGAATGATTGCTCCTCCTTTATCTGCTGGTTTGATGACAACGTTGCAATTGGTTTTGAGAGCAAGGATGGTATTGTGTTGTGATAGGGTGATGATTTGCTCTACCTTCTGCATTCCACAATAGAAATATGGAGGCTGTTTAGGAAGAACTTGCTGCAGGTGTTGGATAGTTTGAGGTGAGGAAGGGATGGTAGGATGAAAGAACCTTGGATGACAAGAAATGTGGAACAAGAGTCAAGAGGAAGAAGGAAACTTACTTAAGGTTGAAGAAGCTAGGATCAGACAGGGCTGTAGAGGGCTACATGGAAGGATGCATCTGGCATTCGCATATTTCCTGACAGTTTGAGCATATATGTCAAGCTCAGGGCAGTGGTCCTCTGGAGGGGTCCAAGTCGACTCTTCCTTTGGTTGCTCCTCTCTGATGACTGTTCCAGTTCATTGGTGGTATCATTGGGATCACTGCTGTCACCTTGAAAGAATTCTCAGAGTCTTATTCATCTGATGAATTTCTCTATGTCTGCTGCAAGACCCATGGGGTCCATTTTGATGGTGGGGCAGCCATTGAGCCCTCTGCTACGAGCTTCAATCTCTTCCAGTTGAAGGGTCTGGTCCGATAAGTTGACGATCGATTTCCCAGTGGTGATAACGTTTTCAACTGTGGTGCCGGGAGGCTTGGCTACTGTTGGTGGTGATGCCAAGTTTCTCCAGTTTCTTGTTTGGGTGTGCATGTACGTAGTATAGTTTTGTCGCCTTGTCTGCTTGGCAATGTCACGTAACTGTACTGCTGTATCTTAAGTGCAAGCTGAGTGTGTGGATTCCATCATGATTTCAAGGTTTACATGGAGGTGCAGATTGGGAGGCAGATTTTGGAAAGGTGCAGAAATAACAGGATTGTTGTCATAGATGACATCAACTTAGAGTCATGGAGTCATAGAGATGTACAGCATGGAAACAGACCCTTCGGTCAAACCCGTCCATGCTGACCAGATATCCCAACCAAATCTAGTCCCACCTGCCAGCACCCGGCCCATATCCGTCCAAACTCTTCCTATTCATATACCCATCCAAACGGTTCTTAAATGTTGCAATTGTACCAGCCTCCACCACATCCTCTGGCAGCTCATTCCATACACATAACACCCTCTGCGTAAAAAGTTGCCCCTTTAGTCTCTTTTATATCTTTCCCTTCTCATCCTATACCTACGCCCTCTAGTTCTGGACTCCATGACCCCAGGGAAAAGATTTTGTCTATTTACCCTATCCATGCCCCTCATAATAAGGTCACCCCTCAGCCTCCGATGCTCCAGGGAAAACAGCCCCAGCCTGTTCAGCCTCTCCCTATAGCTCAGATCCTCCAACTCTGGCAACATCCTTGTAAATCTCTCTGAACCCTTTCAAGTTTCACAACAACTTTCCGATAGGAAGGAGACCAGAATTGCACGCAATATTTCAACAGTGGCCTGTACAGCCTCAACATGACCTCCCAACGCCAGTGCTCAATACTCTGACCAATAAAAGAAAGCATACCAAACACCTTCTTCACTATCCTATCTACTTGTGACTCCACTTTCAAGGAGCTATGAACCTGCACTCCAAGGTCTTTTTGTTCAGCAACACTTCCTAGGATCTTACCAATAAATGTATTCATCCTGCGAAGATAAACTTTCCCAAATGCAGCACCTCGCATTTATCTGAATTAAGCTCCATTTGCCACTTCTCTACCCATTGGCCCATCTAGTCAAGATCGTGTTGTAATCTGAGGTAACCCTCTTCGCTGTCCACTACACCTCCAATTTTGGTGTCATCGGCAAATTTACTAACTGTACCTCTTATGCTCACATTCAAATCATTTATGTAAATGACAAAAAGTAGAGGACTAAATACTGATCCTTGTGGCACTCCACTGGCCAAGGCCTCCAGTCTTGAAAACAGCCCTCCACACCACCCTCTGTCTTCTACCTTTGAGCCAGTTCTTTATCCAAATGGCTAGTTCTCCCTGTATTCCATGAGATCTAACCTTGCTAATCAGTCTCCCATGGGGAACCTTGTTGAACGCCTTACTGAAGTTCATATAGATCACATCTGCTGCTCTGCCCTCATCAATCTTCTTTGTTACTTCTTCAAAAAACTCAATCAAGTTTGTGAGACATGATTTCCCATGCACAAAGCCATGTTGACTATCCCAAATCAGTCCTTGCCTTTCCAAATACTTGTACATCCTGTCCCTCAGGATTCCCTCCAACAACTTGCCCACCACTGAGGTCAGGCTCACCGGTCTATAGTTCCCAGGCTTGTCTTTACCGCCCTTCTTAAACAGTGGCACCACGTTAGCCAACCTCCAGTTGTCCGGCACCTCACCTGTGACTATTGATGATACAAATATCTCAGCAAGAGGTTCAGCAATCACTTCCCTAGCTTTCCACAGAGTTCTCGGGTACACCTGATCAGGTCCTGGGGATTTATTCACCTTTATGCGTTTCAAGACATCCAGCACTTGCTCCTTTGTAATTTGGACATTTTGCAAGGTGTCACCATCTATTTCCCTACAATCTATATCTTCCATATCCTTTTCCACAGAAAATACTGATGCAAAATACTCCTTTAGTATCTCCTCCATTTTCTGCGGCTCCACACAAAGGCTGTTTTGCTGATCTTTGTGGAGCCCTATTTTCTCCTAGTTACCCTATTGTCCTTAACGTATTTGTAAAAACCCTTTGGATTCTCCTTAATTCTGTTTGCCATAGCTATCTCATGTCCCCTTTTTGCCCTCCTGATTTCCCTCTTAACTTCCCTAATATTGATAAGAATCTTCTTAGTACAAATAGTTTGGATGGAGCAGAGTTTGTCAGATGTGTCCAGGAAGGATTCCTGACTCCATATATATATATCGGCTGTCTGGAGGGGAGGCCATTTTGAATTTGGTGATTGGCAAGAACCAGATCAAATGTCAGATCTGTCAGTGGGAGCGCATTTCGATGATAATGATCACAACTCCACGACCTTTACTAGACTTATAGAGGGGGATAGGTGCAGACAGTATGCAAAAATATTTAATTGGGAGAGGGGGAATTACAATGCTATTAGGCGGGATCTATGGAACATAAATTGGGAACAGATATTCGCAGGGATATGCACAATAGAAATGTGGAGGCTGTTTAGGGAGCACTTGCTGTGAATGGCTGGATTTGTCCCATTGAGGCAAGGAAGGAATGGTAGGGTGAAGGGACCTTGGATGACAAGAGTTGTGGAACATCTAGTCAAGAGGAAGAAGGAAGCTTACTTAAGGTAAGGAAGCATGGATCAGACAGGGCTCTAGAGGGCTGCAAGGTGGCCAGGAAGGAACTGAAGGATGGACTTAGGAGAGCTAGAAGGGGGCATGAAAAAGCCTTGGTGTGTAGGATTAAGGAAAACCCTAAGGCATTCTACACTTATATGAGGAATAAGAGGGAGGCCAGTGTGAGGGTAGGGCCAATCAGGGATAGTGGAGGAAACTTGTGCCTGGAGTCAGAGGAGGTAGGGGAGATCCTTAATGAATACTTTGCTTCAGTATTCACTAGTGAGAGGGACCTTGTTGTTTGTGAGGACAACGTGAAACAGGCTGATATGCTCAAACAGGTTGATGTTAAGAAGGAGGATGTGCTGAACTTTTTGAAAAACATGAGGATAGGTAAGTCCCCTGGGCCAGATGGGATATGTCCATGGTTACTACAGGACGTTGCTGCACCTTTGGAGATGATCTTTGCCTCCTCACTGTCCACTGCAGGAGATCAAGATGATTGGAGGGTAGCAAATGTTATTTCCTGGTTCAAGACAGGGAACTACGGACCAGTCAGTCTTATGTCGGTGGTGGTGGGCAAACCTTTGAAGAGGATTCTGAGAGACAGTATTTATGATTATTTGGAAAAGCATAGCTTGATTAGCGATAGTCAGCAAGGCTTTGTGAGGGGCAGGTCATGTCTCACAAACTTTATTGAATTCTTTGAGGATGTGACAAAAAAACATTGATGAAGGTAAAACAATGGATGTGGTATACATGGATTTTAGCAAGGTGTTTGATAAGGTTCCCCATGGTAGGCTCTTTCAGAAAATAAGGATGCATGGGATCCAGGGAAACCTGCCTGTCTGAATACAGAATTAGCTGGCCCATAGAAGACAGAAGGTAGTAGTAGATGGAAAGTATTCAGCCTGGAGCTCTGTCACCAGTGGTGTTCTGCAGGGATCTGCTCTGGGACCACTTCTTTGTGATTTTATAAAAGACTTGGATAAGGAAGTGGAAGTGTGGGTTAGTAAGTTTGCTGATGATACGAAGGTTGGTGGAGTGGTGGATAGCATGGAGGGCTATTGAAGGTTACAGTGGGACATTGACAGAATGCAGAGCTGGGCTGAGAAGTGGCAGATGGAGTTGAACCTGGAAAAGTGTGAAGGGATTCATTTCAGAAGTTCAAATTTGACTGCAGAATACAGGGTTAAAGGCAGGACTCTTGGCAGTGTGGAGGAACAGAGGGATCTTGGGGTTCACATCCATAGATCCCTCAAAGTTGCCACCCAAGTTGATAGGGTTGTTAAGAAGGCGTATGGTGTATTGGCTTTCATTAGCAGAGGGATTGCATTTAAGAGCTGCGAGGTTATGCTGCGGCTCTATAGAGTCCTGGTTAGACCAGTTTGGAATATTGTGTTCAATTCTTGTCGCCTCATTATAGAAAGGATGTGGAAGCTCTAGAGAGGTTGCAGAGGAGATTTAGAATTAGATTAGATTACCTACAGTGTGGAAACAGGCCCTTCGGCCCAACAAATCCACACCGACCCTCCAAAGAGCAACCCACCCAGTCCATTTACCCCTAACTAATGCACCTAGTACTATGGGCAATTTAGCACGGCCAATTCACCTAACGTGTACATCTTTGGACTGTGGGAGGAAACCGGAGCACCCAGAGGAAACCCACGCAGACACGGGGAGAATGTGCAAACTCCACACAGACAGTGCCCGAGGTGGGAATTGAACCCAGGTCCCTGGCGCTGTGAGTGCTAACCATTGAGGCAACTTGCTGCCCAGGATGCTGTTTGGATTGGAGGGCAGGTCTTATGAAGAAAAGTTGAGGGAGTTAGGGCTTTTCTCATTGGAGTGAAGAAGGAGGAGAAGTGATTTGATAGAGGTGTACAGAAGATGATAGATAGGCATAGATAGAGTGGATAGCCAGAAACATTTTTCCAGGATACAAATGGCTATAATGATGGGGCATAATTTCTAGGTGTTTGGAGGAAGGCTTAGGGGAGATGTCAGAGCTAGGTTCTTTACACAGAGTGGTTGGTGAGTAGAATGTACTGCAAGCAGTGGTAGTAGGGTCCCATACGTTAGAGACATTTAAGTGACACTTGGACAGGCACATGGATGATAGTAAAATGAAGGGCATGTCGGTTAGTTTAATCTTAGAGTAGGATAAAAGGTCAACACAACATCGAAGGACCTGTACTGTCATGTACTATTGTAAGTTCTATGAAATCATTGTCATTCTTGACGAAAACTTTGCTAGTTCTGTAGAATTCAGTGAAGTTAACTATTAAACTGAGGTTTCTGGTCCATCTCAATAATAAACTGAAGACCCAAGACATACGAGCCCAAATACTGCGATCAGGGTTAGAGACTTTAATTCAGTCATGGTTCAAAATACAAATTAATCACTTTCCTTCAGACATCTTATGTACGGGAGATTCCTGGATAGGGGCCCAACAATCCAGCAATGAAGAAAATGCTTGCAGAAACCATGCTTCCTTTTGTAGCAGTCAGTGTGCTGATTTCTGTGAGTTAAATATCCGATGGTACAACCAGCCACTTTGATAGCTCCTGTGAAATGGTAAGGATGTAAGCTAATTGTGGGACTCAGGTGTCAGGTTAGCAAGTTCAGTAGGGAGCCAGGTGGGAAGGATGACAGATGAGTAAGATGCCAGATGGATAATCAGAAGTTGGTAACATGCCAAGAGGTCATTATTGTGTAAAGTGGGTAGGGTGGTATCTGGGTAGGAGGATGTTAGGTAGCTGAATGTTTGGCTAGGATGGGCTGGGACTCAAGGAGTGTTGGGTCAGGTAGCAGGTGTGAGATGGAGTAGAGGGGTTTCAGAGGTGGGGATGGGAGATAGAGGTGCATTGGTGTCATGTCTGGTATACTGCCTTGGACAGTAATGTGAGAAGAGTGTTTCATTTAGTGGTGGTGAGACCAGTAGGATGAAGCATCAGTTTGTTTTGGGGTTTGCCGTGTTTGGAAGGAGAGGAGATGTTTGACTGACTTTGGTTCAGAATGAGGCCTGATATGTCTGCCAGGTCCAGGCTGGCACTGGGGTAGGGGATCAAGCGAGGGTTCAGTTTGTTTTGGGGTTTGCCGTGTTTGGAAGGAGAGGGAGATGTTTGACTGACTTTGGTTCAGAATGAGGCCTGATATGTCTGCCAGGTCCAGGCTGGCACTGGGGTAGGGGATCAAGTGAGGGTTAAATCCTTATGCTGAGTTGGAGAGAGCCAGTTTAATTTTTATCCAAGAGTTGGAGCAGGTTTTTTAACCCTATAATCTTTCCTGGGTTGAGCTATATGGGTTGGAACCTTCTGACTTGTTTACAAGTCACTACATACAGTGTTATTGTAGGTACAAAGGTACCTAGGTAGAATCTTAGTTACAAAGCAGAAAAATAAGGAAAACAAAGTTTAAAAAATTGAACATTACAATCCTTCTTACTAAAAAGTAGAAACCCAAAGAAACACAGTTAACAATTCAACACCAGAGTCCCGAAGTACCTAGCCATGCTGGACTTGCACTCCTCACAAGGGCTCGACGTCCCCTGCTTCGAGCTTGACTTCGTCCCTGCAGCCTGCCATTGCCACTATGTGCTGCTTACACCCGCTGTCACTGTTGACTGCCTCAGGTTGCTTGCTCCCATTCTCGCTGCCTGGCTGCATTCCATATCATGAATCAACATGAATTGACACTTTCTCAATGGGTGTGAGATTATGGCAACTGTCACAAACAAGCGAGCAGCCTTGGATCATTGCTATTTCTGTTATACCTTCCAGGTAATTGCCTTGAATGCCCCCTTAACACCTATCTCATTGAGTCTTCTTTGGCTGCCCCATCTCCTTTTGCCATTTGGTTGTGCCCCTTCATAATACACCACTCTGACAGACAGACATCCTGGAGATGAAGGATATGTCTTGCCAGCTTGATTATCTCTCTGTCCTGTGTGTAACTGTCCTGTGCAGAGCTTTCTTATGAAACTTCGCTGGTTGAGTACTTGCGGTCTTTCTGGGTCTGTAGAGTGTAGCAAATATTTTTATTATTATAGTAAATGCAGCCATTTCTTAATTGATCCCTGTCTGACCAAGGTTTCAATTGCACTAATCCAATGATTTGTCTCGTTGCTTAAAGGTTAATGCTGAGGAGAGCATTAAATACTGCTTCTTATGTGACACATGAATGTGGAGAAGTGAGCAGCTTACTTCTCAAAGGAGACAGACCTAATGTTGAGATCTTCCTCGTAAGACTTTGTAATAATATCTTTCATAGCAACATAACTTGCACCTAGTTGCCATCATGCAATAAACTACATCTTGTTTAAGGCAAGCGCATCTTCTCATTGGTGTGTTGTCCATGTTTTGGACATTCTGACCAGATTATGTATTAAAAACATGTTACCCAAATATTAGTCAGACAATGGGACACAGAATTTGGTTTGCGAATCAACTCAATTTTATTAACAAGATATTTCTTATTAAAATCATTATCGGAGCATTTCCCCAAATTTCCTAAATATTTGCTATCTATCTTGCTCTGTCCATCTGAGAAAGTATAATTCCCACAATGATCCATGCGTTTAAGCTGGGCCATTGGAACCTCCTTCCTCTCCACTTTTCTACAAAGGTGGGTCTTGCAGGTCAGGGCAGACTTACTTCAGGGTCCTCTTGGTTTGCCACATAGTCTTCTGCCATGAGTCTTGCTTCAAGTTTGCCCTGTGAGTTTTAGTTGAGAGGTGGCTTCTAGGCATGTCTTTTTATTCCCCCCCTCCACCTCAGTCTGGATCTTCCAGAATGTTCTGTGGACTTTAGCCAATGGCTTCAAATCATGCAATGAGGTCATGCAAGGAACCATAACTTCTACTGTTGGGGAAGTGTGAAGTGCACGTACTCAGGCAGTCAAGGTATCAGAAGGTCTCGTCAATAATTTTTCAATGCACCACCCTTTGCTGGATGTAACTAGTTCCCCAAAACTGTTCATAACCTTGGTTTCCCTTGTTTCCTGCACCTGATACCTGCTGCCTGCTTTTTAGTGTAGTTTGGCCAATTTTCTATTAAGTCAGATATCTGTGATTGTGGATCAAATTAGAATGTCCAACTTTGGGCCTGCAGTCACTTAATCACAATGATTTGAGTAGTTTTCCTCCACCACACCAGACAAGTCAGGTTCTTTTATTCCCAGTCAGGAAAGAGAATGACGGCAGCAAATCTACCAGATGGATTGTTTACACTGATGATCTCTGGTGAGGATCCATCTTACGACATCTCTCACTCGGCATTTTTGTTATTCCCAATACGATGCCGTGTCTTCTAAATTTGTGACACCAATTCAACCACTTTTCAACCTGGTTCAGGCTTGCTGCATGTTTGAATTACTTAATTAAAAAAGGCAATGTCTTTCCCTTTGTTTCTCTGTGTTGTGGCTGTATTTCCCATCTTATATTGATTGGTGGCTGTTTCCTCTATTTCGTTACTCTTTTCTGCACTGTGCTTTCATTCACTGTCGTCATCTACTAATATTGGTTGTGTCCAGCACTGGGGTTTATTTGCATTGCAAGTAGCGTGGCTTGTCAGTAAATGCTATCTTGCTTTGAGCTTGGTGAATTTTAACTATGTACGGAACAGGAGTTTTCATGAGCCTTCTAAATAGAATCATCTCCCAGTAGTTCTGATAATTATGTGATCTTGCATCATTGATGAGACAGACTATCTTAATTACATATTAACATTAACCTTTTATGCTACTTTTGTAGGCACATTTCTTCACAAGCACTTTCTTACTTGCCATAAGTAATGCCTTCAGTCAGTTCTGAAAGATTAAACATGACCCACCCATTACAAGTCTACACTGGCTGTCTTTGATAAGTGTATACTAGCTCAAATGTTCAGTTGGATTGACTCTGATGATGGATTCTAGTAACATTCCCATAATCAATGTTAAATTTATAGATGTTAAGTTACTTGGTTCCTCTTTCATCTCTCCTTAAATAATTTGCAATGTTAATTTCAAAGGCACATATTCTGACCCAAAAGTGTGTTTGAAAACTACTGCACATAATTTTCTCACATTTGCTTTATACCTTGGGGTTCAGCAGACTCATTATTTGTTTCATTGCTGTTTTAAGCCAATTGGCTTATTTTTATATTCACTTGCACTGCTGGTATTTCTCCTCTGCCTCAATTCAAGTGAATAGGAAGTATTAATAAATCTGTCAGTGTCATATTATTCATTATTTCCAATTGCATCTTTTTTACTGGGACAGATTACCTTTTATCACTCATTGTACAAGGAAATAAAATTATTAGCATGTTTTTGTTTTGTGTATTACAAGTGGCCATAGAACTCCAAAATGGTATTTATGATGTGTGTACCTTTATATGACATCTGTGGTAATTCATAAAACAGTTGGATGTACTATTGAAAATAATGAGGACCTACATCCCTGCAGCACTTCTTCATGATAGCGATTTATAACAATTGTGTACTTGATTGAAAGACTCCAGAGGGGTCTTGACAGGATAGATGCAGACAGGGTATTTTCATTCACGGGAGAATCCAGAACTGAGGGTCACTGTTTGAATGTCAGGGGTTGCCTATTTAAAACAGAGATGAGGCAGATATTTTTTCACAGTTGGTCATGAGTCTATGGAACTCTCTTCCTGAGAAGGTAATGAAAATAGTGTCTTTGAATATTTTTCAGTCAGAGATGGATAGATTCTTGTTAAACAAGTGAGGTCAAAGATTATCAAACTAGGCAAAAATATGGATTTACGATTACAATTAGATTAGGCTGTGAATATATTGGAGCAGGTTCGGGGGGTGGGGGTGAGTGTTGAATGGCTTATTGTTGCTTCTTGTTCATACATATGGATGTATTTTTGAAGTCTAGTTAATGTGTGATGTAAACAACACAGCAGCCAACCTGTGTACAGCAAACTCATGCACAACAAAATCATTTTGTGAAGT
This sequence comes from Chiloscyllium plagiosum, assembly GCF_004010195.1. NCBI lineage: Eukaryota > Metazoa > Chordata > Chondrichthyes > Orectolobiformes > Hemiscylliidae > Chiloscyllium > Chiloscyllium plagiosum. The sequence goes on from NC_057713.1 coordinate 76,387,438, forward strand.
TTTTTATGATTTTCTGTGTTATTCCATGAAACTTATATCACAGTTTCAGGTACTTGTTCAGTCAGTGATCTTGACGTTTATTTATAACACCAACTATTTACAAGCTACCATATCACAGACTTCCACAAATAATTTTGGTTTGGTGCTTATTGATGTTACTGTACACTACATTCTTATCACTGACTGAAAACACTCCACTGAATCTATTACATGTATGGGGTCGGTACCTTTATAGCGGTATTTGAAATGTTGTGATGTCATGTAACTCTTAAAGGTATAGGCCAGTTTGGGTTGGCACCTATGCAGTAGTACAACATTGATCATTTTCTCTTCAAAGTATAGGAACTCTTGTTGTTATAAATACATACAAAGATGCACACAGATAAATTATCTCTACACATTCAGGTAACATCTTGGTGACGTGCAACAAATTCAGATTTAGTCTGTGTTAATTAGACTTGGCAGTGTAGTTTCATTTCATAGCGTGCTGTCATTGCAGATGGATATGTAATATTTGTGGTGGACATGCAGTTGTTATTAGATTCCCTACAGTGTGGAAACAGGCTCTTCAGCCCTACAAGTCCACACCAACCCTCCGAAGAGTAACTCACCCAGACCCATTTCCCTCTAACTAATGCACCTACCACTATGGGCAATTTAGCGTGGCCAATTCACCTGAGCTGCACATCTTTGGACTGTGGGAGAAAATCGGAGCAGCCGGAGGAGACCCACGCTGACACAGGGAGAATGTGCAAACTCCACACAGGCAGTCACCCGAGGCTGGAACCGAACCTGGGACTCTGGTGCTGTGAGGCAGCAGTGCTAACCACTGGGTCACCGTGTTGCCCCTATCTGGCACGATACCTTCAGTACTCCAAGTTGTCATCCTGTGTGACAGATGATTCATGACAGCCAGTTTGGATATATTGTCTGTTTCTTCACAGGACATGGCCATTGTTCTGTGTAATATCTAGACTTGAAAGCTGAGTATCTTTCAACAAACCTGTATGTTCATATGAAAATCTTGAACGTTGATGCTTTTATTTGGTTCAAACTGGGATAATTATCTGAATGCTTATTGGTCATGCTCTTGTACATTGCTTCCCTTTCCAATGATGTGTTGTGCATATATGGTTTTGTGATATGGAAGGGGAGAACTATGTGGGTCTGTTTTCCAACATAAGGTCTCCTGGAGATGATAATCTGTCACCCAGGCAAGTACCTTGATGATTTATCTACCCAAAAATCTTGGCAAGTTGATATACATTTAATAGTCATGGATTTTACAGTACAAAAAGTCAGTCTAAATAACTGAGAGTAGTGAAGAAATGAGGCAATATAGTTAACACTCCCAATTCTATATGTGCAGTGAAGCAATGTTGTACAGACAATTGTTAGACACAATTTCATTGAGAAACATAACATGAAATATGGCAGTCAATATTTCATCAATGGTAGGATGAATGGTACGTTTAATTTGACACACAAAGGAAGTTTGATGAAATAAATAACACTTCACCAGAACGTAATCATGTCCTCCAGCTTGAAAAATATCAGTTGCAATCTTGCAGCATCACTCAGAATAAATCTGGAGTGTGTTCTATCAGTTGTTGAATTTAAGGAAATTGACATATATAACACAATTTGATCAATCGATCAATGTTCTCATTAATGTCGCGTCAATATATGGGTTCACATGCTAAATTCTTTTTTTTTTTCTGTCCGTGTGTGACCTACATGTATGTGATCTTGACATAGATTTTGCAGAAATATGACTTGTTTGCAGTTGAAACTTTCTGCAGAGTCCCAGTTTGTCTCCCAGTGAGCAGAATGAATGTTCTAGACTGGAGACCTGTTGGATGTGTTCAGGTAGCTGGACGATGATTTCTTTGAGCTGTTTCAGCTGGTCATCCTATGATGTAGCTTGCTGTATCTGCTCTGCTTGGCTGTGACAATGATATTTGAACTTGAGCTTGCAGTTTGGAATCTTTGGTGTTGCAGTTGTCACTACATAATAATATGTAAATCCACGCACACTGGTAATAGTTGTTTCGATGATACAGGTGGTTTCTGTGTCCATTCTGAGGATCCTCATTGGCATTTAATACAGATGCTGCCTATGCATGGAATGTCAAACCTGTTGGCTTAGCTTGTATGGACTGCTGTGCCACGTTACTGTGTAAGGCCTGCCTTACACCGGTGCCAATTTTGGCATCTAGTCAATTTGTTCATTCCTTTTCATAGAATCGTAGAATCCCTACAGTGTGGAGACAGGCCCTTCAGCCCAACAAGTCCACACAGATCTTCTGAAGAATAACCACCCAGACCAATTGCCGTAGCCTATTAATCTTCGTTTACCCCTGACTAATGTACCTAATCTACACATTCCTGAACACTGTGGACAATTTAGCATTGCAATTCACTTAACCTGCACATCTTTGGATTGTTGGAAGAAAGCAGAGCACCCGGAGGAAACCATTGCAGACTCGGGGACAATGTGCAGACTCTACACAGTCGCCTGAGGCTGGAATCGAACCCGGGTCCCTGTGTTGTGAGGCAGTAATGCTAACCACTGAGCCACCATGCTGCCAAGTGATATATCACTTGGCTGGAGATAAAGGCTTCAGCATTTTTTAACAGCATCCATGTAGTGTGTCTGATGGGGGTCTGAAAGTTTTAATGTTGTGGTTGGTTCTTGAAGTTCATTAACATGCTTGCATGCTAAGTTTGGAAACTTTCCTTTGGCCTTTTATAAAAGATTTGGACATTCCACTGAACCTGTTGACAAGTGTTTCAGTGTCAAGCACTTGAAATTGCAGCTGGCCTGCTACATTTGCTCTCAACGTGTACCCTTTTTCTGGCAGTTGGTCAGTGGGATATTCTTTGGGGCTGTCCAGAAGAGTTTCTTCTTAAGGATTTGTTGGTGTGAGGCAATGACCAGTTCATTGGGTACTTCAGTTATCTTCAGTGAAACCATGCTTGCTGCTTTTTGTTGACAACTGCCCAGGAGTAAGTTAATTATTTCACTTGGCTAGTTTGAATATAACTTGAACTTGAGCCTATAAGTCCTGAAATTGACTTGAACTTTATGTGGCACTTCAAATATACGAAGAACTTTGCAGTCATTGCCGTTAATGCTATTCTTTACCCTTCAATACCCAAAGCAAGATATTTGACAGGCCGTGATTTTATAAAATCATCTATCTGCCAATCGATTGAGTAAAAAGTGACACTTAATCTAAATATCTGGAGTTCTGACAGAATTTTCATGGACTGCCAGTCCATGGTTAGATGTTTACTTTCTATCCTTGTGCAGCTTTATGCTCTTTAAAAAATTGCAAGCAAAAATCTCTATTGCAGGGTAAAGATTCTGTGTTTTTTGTTGGTTTCTCTGCTTTTTAAAAAAATTCTTGAAGGTTCAAATGTTGTAGCCCCTTTAAAGTTTATAGGCTTGTGCCTGTCGATGGCATTCTCAGCAAGAAAGAAAGTGTTCATGCATGTGTACCTTTTTGACACATGTTTACATCATTTTGAGAAAATAAAATAGTGGAATTCACTACTAGTCAGGCTTTTAGAGTATAGATTTCTTTAAGATTATAGTAGATTACTTACAGTGTGGAAACAGGCCCTATGGCCCAACAAGTCCATACCGACCCTCCTGAAGAGCAACCCACCCAGACCCATTCCCCTACATTTACCTCTTCACCAAACACTACGGGCAATTTAGCACAGCCAATTCACCTAACCCATCTTTGGACTGTGGGAGGAAACCGGAGCACCCGGAGGAAACCCATACAGAGAGATTGTGCAAATTCCACACAGACAGTTGCCTGAGGCGGGAATTGAGCCCGGGTCTCTGGCGCTGTGACACAGCAGTGCCGTGCAGGTTCTTTCTTGTTTGTACATTTTTTAACCTTGTTCCAGGACCACCTTCATCACATCAGACCAATTTTAACTTTCCATTTTTGTTTACATCAAAGCTTTTTCTGGTAGTTTGTGAATTGCAGTTTATTTTGAAAGAGGTAGAGAACATACTGTGTTTCTGGACAGGTTTGCAGTCCTTATTAATGGTTATAGCATTTTAGTCTCGGATTTAGTTGTAACTTGTACTCTGAACTCAATCAGATTAATGGATGTCTATTAGGAAAGCGACTTTTCACAATTGTCACACTGCTCTCTGCTCTTCAACCTTTAGCATCGACTTACTGCGGCATCTAGTTTTCCTTATTAGTTTCTGGTGCCCATGACTCACTGCTACTCTATTACTTTCAAGATAGTGATAGTTGAGTAGACAGCATTTGGGCTCATTTGCCCAGGCTTGTCCTCCTCGTCTGCATTTTTCTTTTTCTCTTTGTGTTTCTAATAGTTATTTTTTCCTCAAACTTACCCGATAAAGAGAGCACTTTGGCAGAAGGTGGCTTCGATGGGCTTCGGAACAGCAGTGGCATTTTCAGAGCAGGGTAGCTGCAGAGATGGTCTGTCGGCCTGTGAAGCCTGGAGTGTAACTCCCGCTTCCACATAGAGTAGGACCCTGACGGCGGTATGGCATGGTTTGGGAAGCTTGGAGTGGGACACTCTCTCAGCGATGTGGTGTGGGCTGAAAAGCCCAGAGCAGGACATTATACGGTATGGCATGGGCTGGAAAGCTGGGAGCAGGACACTCTCTGCGACATGGCGTGACTGGGAAGCCTGGAGCAGGACTCTGGCAGCAGTATGCTGTAGCAGTGGAGAAGGAAAAGTTGTATTCTCTTTAAGTTTTTTATTTTTATTCTGTGAATAGTGCTTATGTACGAGTGACTGTACATACTTCTCACTGTATTTTATATTGAATGCAAGTGTCAATAAAGGATATTCTATTAAGGTTTTCCATGTTAGTCCACATAACATAGACTACCGAGTCAGGTTCTTGTTGAGTCAGATATTTTGAAATTGAGTAACAACTCTATCACATTGCTACAATGTTACAACTTCTACACGCAGTCTGGGTTAAGTGCTGAAGACACGACATGGGACTTTATGTCACAAGAAAGTGTGACTAAAGGTAAGGTAGGAACTTTTCTTCTGCAGCATCACATGTTGTGATATCATGTAAGTGCCTTACAGATACTGTTTGGTCTGGAATATATGCCATAATATTGTACTAATTCGGCCAGAGTCACAGGAATGCCAAATCTCAAAAAGAATAACCATTTATATAATATATTTGTGATTAACATCCCATTCGTATTATCCAAAGTTTCTAATTTAGCTCAGAGCCAGAGACTTTGTTGGAGGATGCTGGGGAGTAGAGGATTTGTCAGTGAGATGTTCAAACCCCCTATATAGTTTAGGGGGTGGTAGTCAATACTTCAGGATGTCTGAGAGGATCTGATGTGCATCTCATCTTTGAGAATTTGGAAACATGATGATCATGGCCTTTGTGCTGGATATTATATGCCTTTGCTGGGTGTATTACATGCTTTTACTGGGGATCACATAATATAGTGCAAGTGGTTACCACCCCACCCCAACCTTCCTATTCACCTTCCTGACCTCCCATATAATGTAGAGGGTGGTGGATAGTGGGGTGTAATCAGCAGCCTGATTACCCTATGTAAGTATATCATTAAGTTTCAACCAAGTTTGCTTGGTTAGAGTGACTACTGTTTTTATTTAACATTCTTAAAATAGCACAAAGGAATGGGAAGTGCTATCATGACCCAGTGGATAGTAGTCCAAAAATCAAGCAGCTTAATTCCAAGAGTTACGATGAACATGAAGAATTATTGAAATATCCTAAACAATTGTGGGCGGCACGGTGGCACAGTGGTTAGCACTGCTGCCTCACAGCGCCAGAGACCCGGGTTCAATTCCCGCCTCAGGCGACTGACTGTGTGGAGTTTGCACGTTCTCCCCGTGTCTGCGTGGGTTTCCTCCGGGTGCTCCGGTTTCCTCCCACAGTCCAAAGATGTGCACGTCAGGTGAATTGGCTAAATTGTCATGCTAAATTGCCCGTAGTATTAGGTAAGGGGTAAATGTAGGGGTATGGGTGGGTTGCGCTTCAGCGGGTCGGTGTGTACTTGTTGGGCCGAAGGGCCTGTTTCCACACTGTAAGTAATCTAAATTCCCGATTTGCCGCTGAACAACTGCAAAACATGAAATGAACAAACCACAGTAGATTCTTTCAGTAAGTCACTATTTATTATAAGAATTTTAATTTTAACAAGAAGAATAAAAGGACAGGATTTCTTGTCATGAGGTCAGCAAGGTAGACCTCATAGAATATAGTTCCCAGATTACGGTCCAATCAGGGAGTCCTGCCTGACCAAAATAAAAATGATAAGAAAATGAGTGTCAGACATCCTGTTCACATTGGCAGCTGGCTCTGAGGGAGCAGGACTAGTTTCAAAGGACTTACCACATGTAAATAAAAGGTGACTTGGAGATGGGATGCCAGCTTCAGTAGCATTATTTCAGTGCTGACGGGAGTGAGATCAATGATGTAACCATGCTAAAGCACTTAACAGCTGAATTCCAACTGGACCTCAAACAGGCACCCCAACTGTCTTTATCATTGGAAAATGCAGCAAGGGAAGTATATGAGTTGTAGGGTATCCCAATGGAAGTGGACACCCTCGCCAGTCCAACTGAACTGGTGGAACAGCACTTGAGTGAAGGCAATTGCATAGTTTCACTCAGGACAAATCCTGAACAGAGGGCCAGCGCACAACAAAACCCCAAAACTAAGAAGAACCTTGACCAAATGGTTAAAATGTTCTTCAGGATCTAGGCTAGCGAGCCATTGTAGTTGCTGTTGGTATGTGGACTTGAGACAGCAAAATAAACCCACCAGACCTAAAGTGAGTAAGAGAACTCATAGGCCAGCATCCAGGAGAGGAGACATCTGCAAAGTATACTGATACCTGGTTTGGAACAGTTAAATTGCTTAGCAAAATTCTTATCAGAATAAATCAAAATAAAAACATCTTGTTAAATGGTCACCCAGTTCTACTGGATGGTAACACCAGTGCGGCTGTATCAGTGATTGCAGAACAAGTCTTTAACAAATTCACTCTGGACTCCAATGCTTAAGTTTGCATAAGACCTTGAAACTGATAACCTATACTGGGGAATGTTTACAGATTAAGGGTGCAACCATAGTTCTGATTTCTTAGGAGAAGCAGCTAGTTCAATTACCACTGATGGTAGTGAAAAGCTCAGGCCCAAGCTTGATGGGGCAACATTGGTTGAGAGTGATTCACCTTGATTGGCTCAACATGTTTCAATTATAAAATGGCTGCCTAGGTGAAGTCATAAACAAACACCTGGAAAATTTTCAGGAAGGGCTTAGAGCTATCAAAGAAGCCAAGGCCAACTTGGACATTGACCAGGAAGCAATTCCATGATCCTGCAAGGCCTGCCCAATGCCATTTGCCTTACGAGCAAAGTTAGAGGCAGAAACTAGAAGGCTGGAAAGCAAGGAATCATCAAACCAGTCCAATTTGCGGAATGGGTAACACTGGTCATCCCTGACAGGTCAGTTTACCTTTGCGTGGATTTTATACAAATTGTAAACTGCTTTTCACAGCCAGAGAAATACCCAATCCTTCAGAGATTTTGTACGCAAAACTGGAAGGGGGACTCTCCTTCCAGAGCTGGACATGAGCCATATGAACTTGCAATTGCAGTTAGATGAGGATTCCTAGAAGTATGCTTCAATTAATACCCAAAAGCGTTTGTACCAGTATACAAGACTGCCGTTTAACTTATTGTCAGCCTGTGCAGTTTTTCAGCAGATGATGGAGAACATTTTGCAAGATCTACTCCAGGTCACCATTTATCTAGATGATGTGCAGATAATAGAGAAAACCAATACGAAGCACTTAGAGAACTTAGACATAGTACTTAAATATTTATCCCAGGTGGATGTACACCTTAGAAGGGAAAATGTGTGTTCCAGACACCCCAAGTGACATAGATTAGATTACTTACAGTGTAGAAACAGGCCCTTCGGCCCAACAAGTCCACACCGACCCTCCGAAGGGCAACCCACCCAGACCCATTCCCTTACATTCACCCCTTCACCTTACACTACGGGCAGTTTAGCATGGCCAATTCACCTAACCTGCACATCTTTGGACTGTGGGAGGAAACCGGAGCACCTGGAGGAAACCCACGCAGACACATACTTGTGCTACAGAGTTGACAAGACTGGATTAATCTGAGGGCAATCAAAGGTAAAGTGATATTGGCTGTTTACAATTCCAAGTAGTGCTATTATATTCCATGTAGTGGTACCATGGCACCCCAAGCACCCAGCTGAAAAAAATGACTTCCCCTAATGAAAGAGCAGTGCTCTGAAAGTTTGTGATTTCAAATAAACCTGTTGGACTGTTACCAGTTGCCATGTGACTTCTGACCTTGTCCACCCTAGTCCAACACCAGTACATGTACGTCCCCTTAAAAATATGCCTTCTACTTTTGAACTTGTGTACCTTGGGGAAAACACTTTTGCTCTTCACTTTATCTATGCCTCATAACTTTATAAACCTCTGTAAGGTCATCCCTCAACCTCCTACATGTCAGTGAAAACAATCTCAGTCTAACCTGTCTCTCCTTAACTCAAACCCTTCAGTCCCAGCAAGATCATTTTAAATCTTTCCTGAACCACCTCCAACTTAATAGTAGCGTATAGCAGGATGACCAGAACTGTATGCAGTATACCAAAAGTGGCCTTACCCACAACCTGTACTCAACAACCTGAGCAATGAAGGCAAATGAGCAAAATGTCTTCTTAACCACCCTGTCTACCTGTGATGCAACTTTCAAAGAACTATGTAATTGAACCCCTTGGGCTCTGTGTTCAAGAGAACATTACCCATTTACAATATAAGTCCTGCCAACACTATTCTTTTGTTTTATAATTACCCTGTTCAGCGATGTTACTACATTCCTCTGAAGTAGGTGAGATTTGAACCTGGGCTTCCTGGCTCATAGGTAGGCACAGTACCACTGCAGCACAAGATCTCCTTACTGTTTTTCCGATGTAGAGTCGAGGATCTATTTAATCTGTGGTAGAGACTAGACCCTTAGAGAGCCTAAACAAATAACAATGCAGTTTATTTATTGATAGCAAGAGATGGTATACAATAACTTGCTGGACACAGTTACTTAGCATTATCAAGAGCTATGCAGAATACATCTCCCATCAGACCTCATACAGATCTCAACTGTCTACAGCCAAAGAGTGTGTGACATCAGTAAACTGGGTAGAGCATATTGTGGCATAAATGATAATTCCACCAGAACAATTGCCTTCTATAACAGGAATCTGCTTGAGCAGGTTTGGTAGAGGATTGTGGGTCCTCATGCATAACGAAAAAAATCCCGATTTTAATTTTTTATTGTTGTCACGTGGGCAGTAACGTATTGGCACAGAGCTCCTTCCCTTTATAAAATCTCTGGTGTTCATTCAGCTGATTTTAATGGAGCTAAATTGAAATGGATGCTTCAATGGAGGCAAACTGTGCTGCTACGTCAGCACACATTCAGTAAAAGTGTAAATTGCTGTCACAGAATCTGAGACTCAGGTAGCAGCTGAAAAAATCAATTTAATTATAAAGAAAAATGTGAATGTTTTGCTGATGTGGTAATCTAATGTTGTCACACAGCTTGGACTAACCTTATTTTGCAAGCTATTTTGGGAATTTTCAATTACAGGTTATTACTTATGACCCTTTCCTTAAGAGTTGCTGGGATAAATCAACAGAATGAAATGGTCACTTAATCTGAACTATCAGCATCCTTTTCCTCCAGCACTCCAAACCACCCCCATACCCCACCAACTATTGCATAAATGCTGCCCTTTCCACACTTCACTTCAGCTTTGATGAAGAGTCAGCTTGAAAGGTTAGTTTGAATTCTTTCCATGGATGCTGCCTGATCTGTTGTGATCTCCAGCATAGTTTGTTTTCAGAATGAAATCATGATTTTGGCAGTTACTGATGTTAAGAGACAGAAACAGAAATTGCTGGAAAAGCTCGACTGGTCTTACAGCATCTGTGCAGGGAAATCAGAGTTAGCATTTTGAGTCGAGTGACCCTTCCTCAAAATTAAGAGTACTTTTAAGAGTGCGTAAGTGTGAGAAGTATGTAAGTGCATACTTCCCAAATAGAGAAGATTTGGTCGTGATGTATTCAACTTATATAGACTGTTCAAAGGATTCATACAAGAAGCTATAAGAAGTCACTTTCTTTTGGTGTGGAAATCCAGAACTGGGGAAACAGAGCCTTAAAATAAAAATAACTACTTGACAAATCAGTTGAAGGAGAAAAACAAGACATGAATACTTTTCTTGACAATTGGCTTATTTATACAATGCAACATTACTAATTTCTACTTCCTGTTCACTAGCCATGTGTCCCAACAATGATACTGTATGTGCATTCTACATAATTATTTAAATAATGCCCTTCATCATCCTAACAATGTCATTAACATCCCGTTATCTCCATCTGGGAGGATGGTTGGGAAGCACTTCTTCCATGTAATGGGCTGTAGAAATATGGAGTTTTCTTCTTCTTCTAACGATTAGCTATTGCAACTTCTAAGACTAACATTCATTGATATTTTCAAGGCAGATGTATTAAGGGTTATGAGTTTGAGGAGGTAAATAGATTTGGCGTACGATTATCAGTTATCCAACTGAACAGACTCAGGAGGCTGAATTCCCTCCTTCTCACCTATAAATCTTGTGATACATATGGAAAGTTAATAAATAACCAGCAGCTCAGCACGTAAACAGTGGTTCCAATTAAAAGGCATTCATTTTCAGCATCCTGCAGAAACTCTAGGCAGAATTGTTGTGAATTTGGGGACAGTAAGAATGCTTAACTAGATGGGGTCATTATAGACTAGGCCAGACCACTCAAAACGTTCTTCAGCAGGTAGCATAAAATGCAAATTTACTGATGGCTTAAATTAGTGTAAAATGTCAAAACATTTAATTGATCAGATTAAGAAAGGGTAAAGAATAGGTTGGTAAATGCCTTATCAGTAGAATGGACCAGAACAAAACTGGTTGAATCAACTTGAGGAGTCTTCGAATGTTTAGTTACATTATTTTTAATGCTCACCTCATCCAGTTAATCATCTGTTCTCTGTCAAAGGTGCAGATTCCTTACTGTGATAAGAAAGTGAGCTTCCCTTTCATTGTATTGACCTAATGCATAAAATTGTGTGGTGAAGCTCTTAATCTTCTCCCTACCTGGTGAGAGCCTTGGGAGCCCCTTTAACTAACTTTGTTCTAAAGTAAACAAATTTGAGACCATCACTGTTTTGTTATCTATTCCAATGATTTGAATGAGAATGTACAAGGTATGATTAGTAAGTTTGCAGATGACACTAAAATAGGTGGTATTGTGGACAGCGAGGAAGGTTGTAGGACATTGCAGCTGGATCTTGATCAGCTGGGGAAATGGGCCAAAAATGGCACATGGCTTTTAATATCGTTAAGTGTGAGGTGTTGCATTTTGGAAAGTCAAATCAAGGCAGGAGTTTAATGGTGAATGGTGGGGCCTTAAGGAGTGCAGTGGAACAGAGGGATCTTGGAGCTCAGGTTCATGGTTCTCTGAAAGTGGAGTCACATGGAGACAGGGCAGTGAAGAAGACTTTGGCACACTGGCCTTCATCAGTCAGGGCATTGAGTAGAGAAGTTGGGAAGTTATGTTGCAGTTATACAGGACATTGGTGAGGCTGCATTTGGAGCATTGTGTTCAGTTTTGGTCACCTTGCTATAGGAAGAATGTTATCAAATTGGAAAGAGTGCAGAAAAAATCTACAAGAATTTTGCCAGGACTCATTAGTCTGGGTGATAGGGAGAGGTTGGACAAGCTGGGACTCTTTTTTTTTAGAGCGTAGGAGACTGAGGAGGGATTATATAGAAGCGTATAAGATCATGAGAGGCAGGTATAGGGTGAATGCACTCAGTCTTTTTCCCAGGGTTGGGGAATCGAGGACTAGAGGGCATCAGTTTTAGATAAGAAGGGAAAGATTAAGATTAGATTCCCCTACAGTGTGGAAAAGGGAACCTGAGTGGCAACATTTCTTTAGACAGAGGGTGGTACACATATGGAATGAGCAGAAGTGGTTGAGGTGGGTACATTAATGACATTTAAAAGGCATTTGGACAAATACACGTATAGGAAAGGTTTAGAAGGTTATGGGCCAAGCGCAGGGAAATGGAGTTAACGTGGTGGACATTTTGGTCGGCATGGAACAGTTTGGGCCGAAGGACCTGTCTCCATGCTGTAAAACTCTATGACTCTATGATTTACTCATATTGGTGAAATATGCAGAGGAAATAAAATCATGTCTAATACAGCATGTTATTTAAATGAAGTCTGCATGTTTCACAGTAAATTCAATTCAACATACGCCACAAATGATCTAAAAACAGTGATACCAGAACTATATCTGTAGTACGTGTGCAGAGCCACAGTAAAATCCTTTTCATTGCAGTAAATCTGGACTGATTGAAAAGGTGCACAATAGATTCCTGTACCTCCTCCAACCAGCTTACTATTTTTCAGACTCTCTTAATTTTGATAGACATGCTTGATGTGCAAAAGGAGCTTTCAGTCTTAAGAATGGCAGGTTTAACACCAGTGAATGTTTTTTTGTGAAAAACCATAACCAGACTCCTCCACATTGGGACAGCTAAGCAAACATTTCAAGAGTTAAGGAATGAAACACCTCGTTATTAATATATCCCAAATAAAACCTTTATTAAGTGCATATTGTCCTTGATGTGCAAGCAGGAAATGACTGTACATAAAGAATGGCCTCTTGGGAATGCCAAAGTTTACAGCAGAATTGATGGAAAATGTTACTGCGGCACTATCCTGGCACAGCTTCATAGAGTTACCCTTGCTGTGCGTTTCTATTCATCCTCCTAGGTTGTTATTATTATTAAATACATCATTCCCTCACTACTGTATGATAGTGCACCTTTAGTGAATCAGATTTTTCTTGGCACTGAGCAATCTAATTTCATGAAGCACGAACGATATCAAGTTGACAGTCTTTCACTGCACCTATCTGTGACTTATGCATTCAATCAAATCAAGTCAAATGCTATCAGAAAAAAAAGCAAGCTGGAAAACGAGACCAGTAGTGAACTAAATTAGTTTATTTAATATGAGTTCAAATTCACCTTCATATATTGGTATTCTTTACGGTTGCTGTCGAGTTGAAGCCAGTGGAGTTGATGGACCTGAAGTGATTTCAAATCGCTATAAACCATTTTCTTCAATTATGCTGTACATATTTAAATGACTTCAAGAAATACTTTTTGTTTCTGTTATTACAGGCCCATTAAGGGAAGTAAAAAAAACCTTTATTTATCTAACCCATAATTTGTAAAGTGTTTGATGTACTCTCTTGTTTTACAATGGGAGGTTAATGACTATAGAAGCACAACTAGACTATTTGTGGCATTTAAAATGTGGAAATATCAAAAATGTCTTGTTTTCAGCTCATCAGCTATTTGATAGTTTTGGTCAGCCATGCTAACTTTCCAGTGCTACAGCTGAGTAATCCCTGAGTCAGAATCATCGGGCTGAAGACCCAATTCATTTTGAATTGAGAAGTTAAGGTGCCCTAGTGCAATGCCCAGGCATCTCTCTAGCAAAGCAAATTTAGATTTAGGGCAACTAGGGAAACATTGTGCTATAATGTCAACTGGTTCGGCTGGATGTAGCCACAGTTATCCTGAACCCAGTCGGCACTGAGAAGCATACCCTAGTTTTAAAATTTATTTTGTGGGATGTGGGCATCGCTGGCTGACCAACATTTATTGCCTGTCCCTAATTGATCTTGAGAAGGTGGTGGTGAGCTATTTTCTTGAACTGCTGCAGTCCACTTGCTGTGGGTTGATCCACAATTACATTAGGGAGGGAATTCCAGGATTTTTACCCAGCGACACTGAAGGAACGGCAATATATTTCCAAGTCAGGATGGTGAGTGACTTGGAGGGGAACTTGAAGGAGGTGGTGTTCCCATTTCTCTGCTGCCCTCGTCCTTCTAGATGGAAGTGGTCATGGGTTTAGAAGGTGCTTTTTGAGGATCTTCGGTGAATTTCTGCAGTGCATTTTAGTACACGTACACACTGCTGCTACTGAGCATTGCTGGTGGAAGGAGTGAATGCTTGTGGATGTAGTGCCAATCAAACGGGCTGCTTTGACCTGGATGGTGTCAAGCTTCTTGAGTTTTGTTGAGGCTGCATTCATCCAGGCAAGTGGGGAGTATTCCATCACACTCCTGACTTGTGCCTTGTAGATAGTGAACAGGCTTTTGGGAGTCAGGAGATGAGTTAGCCACGGCAGTGTTCCTAGCCTTTGACTTGCTCTTATAGCTACTGTGTTTATGTGGTGAGTCCAGTTGAGTTTCTGATCAGTGGTAACTCCCAGGGTATTGATAGTAGGGGATTCAGTGATGGTAACAACATTGAATGTCAAGGGACAGTAGTTAGATTGTCTCTTGTTGGTGATGGTCATAGCCTGGCATTTGTGTGGCACGAGTGTTACTTGCCACTTATCAGCCCAAGCCAGGATATTGTCTAGATCTTATTGCATTTGGATACGAACTACTTCAGTGTCTGAAGAGTCTTGAATGGAGCTGAACATTGTGCAATCATCGAGGAACATCCCCTCTTCTGATCCCATGATAGAGGGAAGGCCATTGATGAAGCAGTTGAAGATGGTTGGCCCGAGGACACTACCCTGAAGCATACCTGCAGATATGTCCTGGAGCTGAGATGACTGACCTCCACCAATCACGACCATCTTCCTGTGTGTCAGGTATGACTCCAACCGCTGGAGAGTTTGCTCCCTGATACCCGTTGATTCCAGTTTTGCTAGGGCTCCTTGATGCAACACTCGGTTGAATGCAGCCTTGATGTCAAGTGCTGTCACTCTCACCTCACCTCTGGAATTCAGCTCTTTTGTTCATGGTTGAACCAAGGCTGTAATGACATCAAGAACTGAGTGGCCCTGGTAGAACCCAAACTGGGTGTCACTGAGCAGGTTATTGCTGAGCAGATGCTGCTTTATAGCACTGTTTATGACTCCTTGCCTCACTTTACTGATGATAGCTGATGGAGCCGTAATTGGCCAGGTTAGATCTTTCTTGCTTTTTATATACAGGATATACTTGAGCAATTTTCTTCATTGTTGGACAGATGTTGTATCTCTACTGGAACAGCTTGGCTCAGGGAGCAGTGAGTTTTGGCACACAAGTCTTGAGTAGTATTGCTGGAATGTTATCAGGGCTCATAGCCTTTGCTATGTTGAGGGAATGATTCCGAAATAAGTGTTCGATCTCTTATTTATATGTTCCAGACTTGGATGGGCACACTTCAGCAAACACTAATAATGTGGAAGGCAATGTACAGATGTTTAAGTGTAGGATGTGCATTCACATTTGTCTTACTCGTCACTCAGATGCCATTTTGCAGCTATAATGTCAATACATTTTTTGGCAGCTGTTCCCAGCTCCAATTTGGAGAACATGCAATTGAAGGCTGAGGACAAAAACAAGTATATTCTGCAAAAGAACAAAAGTCATTATTTGGTTAAAAAGAAAGGTAACATTGCTATAGTCCTGTTGCAGTCCATTGCTATAGGGAGAAATTACTGGTGATAGTTTATCCTGAGGGTCACCATGCCTCAGGCAATGGGAGAGGTTGAGGAAGAAAGTCCTTCAAGGTAACCTCAGCCAGTGCAGCAATTAAACCCACGCTGTTGCTTCACTCTGCATTGCAAGCCAGCTGCTCAGCTAATTGAGCTAACTGACCCTCATTCTGTAGTTGGTGAGGAGGACAAGTATTTCAACTCGTTTTAATCTTCATATTTGAGGCTGCAGAACTTTCATGACACAGTGACAATGGGCTTGTCATGTTGACTTTGCAGCCTAAATAAATTGAGAAAAAAGTATACTTTGCTCTGAGTATGTATTGAGCTGCATGTTTCTATGCTACCAAATATTTAAAGAATAATAACAAAGCTACAAATAATTAATGATTCACCGTGACACTAAGAATAATTTATTTCAGGAATAAAATTAAACCAAAATCCAGAATTAAAAGAGTGAGTGAAATACAGTTCTTTGGGAGAAAGTATTTTGCTAATATTATTGCTAAGAAATACATTGCATGAGATATTATAAATGTAGACCTTGCCAGAATGACAGGACTGTTTTCTAATTGGGAGGCTGATTAATGAATTGTGTGTTCTTTAACTCAGCCATGGCATTAATATCTGAGCTCTGGGTTTTCTGACCAACATGAGAAGCCAAGCAGAATGCCATATCCTTTCTGTCAGAGAAAATAAACTGATTTATAGAAACAATTAGCTTTAGGATCTGAGGCTGCAGCAACTATTAGGATAGAGTGCAAATCTAGAAAGACTGATCTTTTTGTGGCTCAGTTTTACTTGGTGGCTCTGTTGTGGGACCTGACTGCAATGAGATGTGCTCTCCCAAGAGGAAGGAACAACAAGCTACAGTGCCAAGGGTGTCTGCAGTATACAACAGTGGTAGCCTGGTCCATCAAACCTAGAAACAGTGCACCAGGGAGATCGAGAATGTCATGAGGACAGAAGAAGTGGGGGCTTAAATTACAGGTGCCAACTCCACATCAATACTGGCCCAGCATTCTCCCATAAGTGTCTCTCAAGATAAACAATCCTTGCAGCTTCACTCATTCCTATCTCTGTAGCTTCCAGACAACTCCCCTCTAAACAACCAACACTTACATTCACCCTTAGCATAGAATCCTTTCACACCCATGAACTTCCCTGCACTCCATTGAGGCCATTAGGAAGAATAAAAGTTCTCTATTTTCTCTCCTTCAGCAAGAAACATAGAACCAACTAGTGGATAGGAGAAATATAGTAGCGTAAGTGGCCATGAACGATGCACTCTCATCAGATCCACTGGATGGAGTTCTTGTTCTGGAAGATTGCCGATGACAGTGGAAGATTGCAGATGACAGAGTTTCCTGTGGCTGTGGTGCCCAGACATATCGAGAGAACCGATCACCTGCTTGTTGACAGGAACCAGAAAAGGTGACAATGTTGAGACTGCAGAGAATTGAACTCACTGTCTTGACTCCCCGTACTTGGGAACCCAATCACGCAACCCAGTCATTGCATGTATGTTTTCTATAGATGCATTGATGTTGAACACAATGTTTATTGAAAATGAAATTGAAGACTGCCATAGTACCAATGTAATGTTTACAATAACGCAAAAGTATGTGAACTAGTGTTGAGATTTAGAGCAAACTTTTATTACAGTTTTGTTTGTGAAGCAGTTTGATTTTGGATGCACCTTCAAGCAAACATTCAGGAGATTATCAAACACTTTAAATCTGTAAGAGTTGAATCACTCTCTTGGAGGATATTTAATGCTGGTTAGAACCACATCAGCTATCACTCTATCCCAGTCAAGTGGTTTCTGCACAAAACAACTGCATAATGGTAAACAAATTTTAGGTAAGGTTACGTATGGCAATAGAGAAGAGCTTGTTGCACTTTTGTCAGCTGCTTTACAAAATGGTTGGGTTGCCTTTATAACTGATGCAGAAAGGAAAACAGCAAAGAACATAACTTGTGTGAAGAAGAGAAGGGCATTGAGCAGGAGGCTATTACCATAGCAGGCATTCAAGGAACACTTCTTAGTGCATTTCGTTGAAGAGCAATGTGTTGGGGAACTTTATGTAGGGTGGCACGGTAGCTCAGTGGTTTGCACTGCTGCCTCACAGTGTCAGGGGCCCAGGTTCGGTTCCTTACCTTGGATGGCTGTCTGTGTGAAGCTTGCACGTTTTCCCACAATCCAAACATTTGGGTTAGGTGAATTGGCCATACTAAATTGCCCATAGTGTTCAGGGATCGGTAGGTTAGGTGCATTAGTCAGCAGTAAATGTACAGTAATGGGATATGGGAGGGTTACTCTTTGGAGGATTGGTGTAGACTCGTTGGGCCTAATAACCTGTTTCCACACTGTCGGAATTTAAGAGTTAAGAGTCTATCACTGAGCAATGTAGTACAAGTAATTCTCCTATAATGCCAGAGTTGCATTCCAGTGAAACCTTGTTGAATAAAGAATCGCTTAATATAAATAATGGGGCCTATGGGGTTGGGGGTAGATCAACAAAAAATATCACTCACAATCGCTCAAAAACATCCAAAAGTCTAACACAAAGTGTAGCACAGCCTGAATGAAGGTATAAATTATATTTATCAATGAAATAAAAGTAAATTTAACACAGTCCATTACAAAAGGATTGTTAACACAGGGACAGGGGGTCATCATAGTGTATAAGGCACACTCCTTCATTCCTGTTAAGCCAGCTATATTACATGTTCTCTCCTTACGCTCAAAACACTTTATATTATCGAGCTTCTCTTCCAATCTTATAGCCTTTCGTTTGCATTCACCATCTGCAGTTTTATCACCAGGACCCTTATTGATAACATTCTTGTCACTATGCCCCTGTATTTTTTTTTAGAAAAAGAATTGATCCAAGAGTAGTGTACCTTTCACAGGAAGCTGCCCAATGTATCTCTCTCAGAAATCTACTCTCTGTATCTCTCACAGAAAGCTGCTCTGTTCGCAGAAGACACAAACCTACCAAAAGATATTCAACTAAACCTTATGATCTTATCTATGGATGTCATCATTGCTTGTTTGTTTATCACACATTCTGCTGAGAGTAGCCTTTTAAAGTAATAGAATCCCTACAATGAAGGAGCAGGCCATTCAGCACATCACACTCCACACCAATCTTCTGAAGAGCATTCCTCCAAGACCCACCCTCATAATGCTGCATTTCCCATGGCTGATCCACCCAGTCTGCACATCCCTGGGCACTATGGACAACTTACCATGGCCAGTCCGCCTAAAATGCACATCTTTTGAATGTGGAGGGAAACTGGAGCACCAGAACTAAAAGTAAATCAGACATTAAGATACCAGCAGGGTTTTTAACCATGTATTTATTTTCTGTTCTCTAACTTTCCAAAGTGTAATAGTTTTCCTCCACATTTTCACATAATTGTTGCCTACGAGCCTTCTTATGACAATGTGGGTCCTTAAGAGCTTACGGGATAGACCAATGTTCTGTCGAGATTGGAGGACTTGTCTTTAATTGCATGTTATTATACCATTCAATATGAACTCTGGGGCAAGTTTTACTTGTGTCTGTCCTCCCAGAATTGTCTCTACTTCAGTAGAACAGGTAACATCTGTGAAGAGAGAAACAAATTTAACATTTAGGGTTGATGAACTTTCATAAGAAGTCTCAATAGTTGTGGGTGTTGGACAGAGGAAAGGCAGATGCTTCACTCCTTCAGTAAGTAAAAACCTTAGCCGTTAGTGCTTTACAGAAAGATTGGGAACAGAGGTAGTCGCACAAGCTTAATTATAAATCATTCAGATCATGAAACATTTGCAACCTAACTCTGTCAATCTGCCTGGCCATAAATTTCTTCAGTTAACAGCAATGTCAGACTCCAAACTCTGATGAGCAATTGACTTCACATCAATTGCCATTTGCAAAACAGAATTCAAAAATTCCTCCACGTGTTATGTGCAGAAGTGGTTCCTAACTTGTTTCTGAAAGGTCTACCTCTCATTTCTGTCCTCCACATTCCTAGACTCCGCAAGCAGCAGAAATAAGGGCAGCCTTTTCTCAGTCTCATGCTCTTGTCTGGCTGAAGGACTGCAGTCTTGTATTTATCCTTCTACTAGCTCACATATGAATTGGAGTAGATTTTCACCAGGCAGTAATCTGGTGGAGTTGATTGCCAAAGTGTTTACCTAAATCTTCTTGGCCTCCATCATGTGCCTCTACTCTCTTCTGATTCTATGTGCGTCAAGCCACCTTTTATGACGGGCTTTTGCCAGAAATGTAGATGTTCCTGCTCCTCAGATGCTGCCTGACCTGTTGTGCTTTTCCAGCACCACTCAGCATCAATGCTGCCAGCTTCAACCACTTCATGTGGTAGAGTTCTCAGCACTGTCTGTGTAAAGAAGTTTCTCATGTTACAACAAAGGTAGAGGAAGAAACTGTCACTGTAGTCCCTTAACATACTCCACAGAGTATGTAAGATAACAGTACTTTTTCCTGTTATTAATAACCAAATCAATGCTTCTTTAGGTTAGGTTATAAACAGTAAAATTTATCAATCATGTTTCTTAATAAACACAGGATTCATTTATTAGCAAAACAGAACTTATTTAATAAGGATGCAATAATCGGTTAATGAACACACAGTCAATTTCTCCATATTCATCCCTATCAATCCACTTTATAATTTTAAAGATTCCATGAAATTTTCTCTTACTGGTCACTTTTGCCAGAAGAATTCTTCCGGCCTGCTTAGTTTTTCCTAACAGTTGTATTCTCTTTATTCTGGTTAAAGTCTTGTGAGTCTTTTCTTTGAAAAGTGCTTCAGCATCTTTTTCTCATAGTGTAAAAAGAAAGAATTATATTTATATACCACATTTTACTACCTCTGGCCTTCCCAAGGCACATTTAAACCTATTAAAGTCTTTTGAAGTGTTGTCCCTGTTGTAACGTTGAAAACTATTTCAGCACCATAGAGCTGTACAAAATACTTAACAATAATTTAACCACATTTCTGTATAGATTTAACATGAGCTCTGTACAATTGCTGTCTATTAATCCAAAATGAGTCCCAGCACATTGTTTTCTCTCTTAAACCCAAAACAACCTGTATCACTACTTCTAAAGCATTATTTATCTCTATTCCCAGGTCTCTGTCCCATTTAATTTATTATCAGAATAATTTGATTCACTCCACGTGACATCAAGAAACAGCTGAAGGCATTGCTTACTACAAAGACTATGGGCTCTGATTCTGGGAATAGTATAGAAGACTTCTACCCTAGAACTTGCCATGCCCCTTGTTCTGCCAGTTACAAAACTGGCACCAATCCAGCAATGTGAAAAATTGCTCAGATTGTCTTTCTTCAAAAATTAAGACTAATAAATTGCTGCCACTTACTGCATTATCTATCTGCTTCTGATCATCAGTAACGTAATGGAAGAAGTCATCAAACATGCACAATAGCAGTCTGCTCAGTTTGGCTTTTGGCAGAGCCACTTAGCACCTGACCACTTAACAAGCTTGGTACAAACATAGACACTTGAGTTGTATTCCAGAATATGTTGAGTATGAGGGTCCTGGCATCAATGTGGCATTTGATTGAATTTAGTATGAAGGAGCCCTAGCAAAACAAAGTCAGTGGGAATCAGTGGATAATTCTGCTCTGGTTAGAATCATACCTGGCAGAAAAAAGATGGCTGTGGTCGTTATAAATCAATCAGCTGTACATGTGTTCTTCAGGGTATATATTTGAATCAACCTGTTCAGAGGTGTTATTATACACATCTGGGGTGGGCCCAAGCCTCCTGGCTAAGTGGTAAAGACACTACCATTGTGCCACAAAATCCTATCAGTTCCTCAGGGTAGTGACCTAGGCCCAATCATTTTTAGCTGCTTCATCAATCAACTTCCCTTTGTCATAGATCCAAAGTGGGGGGATGTACATTGATGATTATACAAAAGGCAATAAATACTAGACTAACTAATAATGTCCACATCCTGTATACAAATAACTAAAAGAAAAAAATATCTTCTTATTTCACATTACAATATGTTCAACTTAATCTGCAATTTAGCTGCTGGCTTTTCATGTTGTTTATATATTTTTTTTAACAGTGTTTTAAACTATAAGTTGTAACCCAATATAGTTTCAAGTAGGTATCAGGTTTAGCTCTATTGCATAGCTTTGTTTTCAAATCCCACACTGGAGTATGCAATAATGCAAAGCATTATTAAACCAACAACTTTAAACATAAAAGAATGATTATCTGAACAGTATCTCATGGCCTGTTTGTGGAACCTTGCTGTGCAACTGTGTTTACACTTCTTACCAACTTTATTTTCTATAAAGTGCTTTGGGATGCCCTGATGTTGTGAATAACACAATATAAACACACTTTTTCTAGCGTTTTTTTTCTCCATAATTCCAAATCACTTCTCCCCGATGCTTTCTGTCTTGTGAATGCTTTGCATCTTCATTGAAGAGTTATCATTTGTGGTATATCTTTGAAGCCTTTCTGGAAACCGATGTGTACCAGATTCTCTGCACTTCTCTTCCTGTTATTTCAAAAAGGAATTCGGTAGTCAGTGGCGTAGTGATAATGTCACTGGACCAGGAATCGAGACATATTTTCTCCACCATCAAACAGTATAAGACATCAGTAGAATGGGTGGAACCATTGTAGTATAAGCATCTATCCCCATCAAAACCATAACGTTTCGACCTGCTGCCGACTTCACAGAACCCAAATCAATCCCCCAAACCTACTCTAACCTTTCACACACTTAATTCCACCCTACCTGCCACCTTGTCACCTCAGCCACCTACCATCTTACTGTGCTGCCACCCTACTAATTTTCAACCTTGCCCAATTGCCACGCCAGCTGCCTGCCACCATACACCCTTACTGACTTTCGTCATGCTCTACCATGTCACCTACTTATTTCAGTCACCTACACATTCATTTGAATCCAAATCCATTCTCCCTGTGCTTCAGTCTAGCCTACCATCTCCTTATATTGCCTGGTGCATGTCTAATTTCTTTTCCTTCTGTGGCGATCTCAGATCTGTGCACAGCAGCAACTTCCAAAGCCGAAAGTTAATATGTTGGCATACTGATCGGCATGTGGGGACCCTTAGAGCGACTGTGCGGTCAGGTAGGTTGGAAGGAATGTTACTCAATGTCATATTACATTCTGTAATGTCTCTGTAAAGAGTCTTCAGATGGTTTATTACATTAAATACATTAGGTAAACACAGATATCGGTGTTGCTGTTTAATATCACTTAAATTATTGTATTTGAAAGACCACAGAGTCATAGCGATCTACAGGACCAAAAGTCCTAAGTCATCCAAACTGATTGAAAACAATGACCTAACTATTCTAATCCCATTTTCCATGTATAGCCATGTATGCCTTGGCATTGCAAGTGTACACCTAACACTTCTTAAATGTTAGAAGCCTCCCCCCACCCACAATCGGTTCAATGGGATTAACACAGTGAGCACTTGCTAAGTTTGCTGCCCGTTCAGGAGACTAGGCAGCAGCACACCGCATGCGAGCCCCCCCCATTCCCCCCCCTCATGTCCAACACCCCAACCCTGCCCTCCGTCCGCTACTCCCAACCCCGTCCCTCATTCGACCCCGCGCCCCAGTCCGACACCCCAAACTGATCCAACGCTGCCCCGACTGCCCCCCCCGAAACCTGCCACCCTCACTCCCCTTCTTGAACAAGGGGACAAGATTTGCTATTCTCCAGTCTTCCGGCACTATTGCTGTAGTCAATGACAACATAAAGATCAAAGCCAAAGGCTCTGCAATCTCCTCCCTGGCTTTCCAGAGAATTCTAGGATAAATTCCATCTGGCCCAGGGGACTTACCTATTTTTACACTTTCCAGAATTGCTAACACCTCCTCCTTGTGAACCTCAGTCCCATTTAGTCTTATAGCCTGTACCTCAATATTCTCCTCAACAACATTGTCTTTTTCTAGTGTGAATACTGACGAAAAATATTCATTTAGCGCTTCCCCTATCTCCTCTGACTACCAGCACAACTTCCACCACTATCCTTGATTGGCCCTAATCTAAATCTGGTCATTCTTTTATTCCTGATATACCTACAGAAAGCTAGGGCTTTCCTTGACCCTATCTGCCAATAACTCCTTATGTCCCCTCCTGGCTCTTCTTAACACTTTCTTTAGGTCTTTCCCGGCTAGCTTGTTACTCTCAAGCTCCCTAACTGAGCCTTCACATCTCATCCTATCATAAGCCTTCTTCGTCTTCTTGACAAGAGATTCAACTTCCTTAGTAAACCACAGCTCCTGGACTCGACCACTTCCTCCTTGCCTGACAGGTACATACTTATCAAGGAACAGAAGTCGCTGTTCCTTGAGTAAGCTTCACATTTCAATTGTGCCCGTCCCCTGCTGTTTCCTTCCACATCCAATGCATCCTAAATCTTGCCTAATCGCATCATAATTGCCTTTCCCTCAGCTATAACTCTTATAGGGTTACTTCTCCTTTCCTGTTTCTAACCTCAACCCATATTACCTGAGTAGATGAGTCCTCAAATGTCTTTTCTGCAACTGTGATACTGTCCTTGACTAACAATACCGCCCTCCCCTCCTTTAACCATCATCTCTGTTCTTACTGAAACATTTAAATCCCGGAACCCGCAACAACCATTCTTGTCCCAGCTCTACCCGAGTTTCTGAAAAGGCCACAACATTAAATTCCCAGGTACCAATCCATGCTGAAAATTCACCCACATTACTCCAAATGCTCCTGGCATTGAAGTAGACACACTTCAAACCAACTTCTTTCTTGCTGGTGCCCTTTTGCGACCTTGAAACCATATTTCAGACCTCCCTGCTCTCAACCCCCTGTATACTTAATGTCTTTCTAAACTCTAAGGCTATCCTTTTCACTATTTACCATTCCACCAATATTTGTATCACTTGCAAACCGAATGATTGATTAATTGAATGATCAAATGAGGAAAGTAAATTGAATCAATAAGTCAGTGAGGGATGCAATTGGAGAAATTTCCAAGAAAATCAGGTGTCCGATTTGGGCCTTATTTTCAAGTCACATTTAATGCAGCATTGTTGGAAATGTCATTTCTTGAACAAAAATTTAAACCTTGCATTATCCTCTCAAGTTACTGTCATGCATTATTCAAATAAAAAATTGGGGTTTTCCCCAGCATCTTTCACCAATACTTACCTCAATCAACATTAATAATAATGATGCATTCACTTAACTCATTGTAATTTGTTCAATCAGACAACTGTATAGGCAAATTCATAAGACTTATTTTCTTACATTACATCAGTGTAAAAGAAGAATTTCATGAGAAGGTTTAGTGGACACCTTTAGGTTAGGAAAAGGACAATTTCTGGGAGTGATCTGGGATGCTTAATTTTGTTGGTGAGTTCCCAAAGTAGATTAAATAAATGTACAATGCAAGTGGGGCTGAACAATGATTTCCTTCTTGTGCCCCTTATCCTTTACTGCTCTCATGTTTAATATAGAGAAAACCTAGAATTAAAGTTTACCTTTATTTAGTTGGCATTTGAAAATGTGATTTCAGCACCCTGTAAAGCCTGGCACCATGGGTGACCACCTGTATCACCTGGAGAAGTGTGAGGTTGTTCGCTTTGATCAGAGGAGTAAAAAAACTGGATGCTTTTTGAAAAGGTGAACAACTTAGAAATGTTGGTATTTACAGAGACTTGGGAATACTCACAGAAGGAACACAAAGTGTTAGCATACAGATATTACAAATAATTGGGAAGGCAAGTGGGAAGTTGACCTTTATTGCAAGATGACTGGAGTAAAAAAAATGTATTTTTGATACGATTTTAAAACACTTTGGAGAAACCATTTCTGGAATACCATTTGCAATTCACTGAATTGGTTCATGAGATGAGAGGGTTGTCCTATGATGAGAGGTTTCATAAATTGGGTTTATCTTCTCTGAAGTTTAGAAGCATAAGGTGTGATGTCACTGAGACATTCAAGGACTTGACAGGGTGAATACTGACAAATTCTTTTCCCTGGCTGGGAAACCTAGAAAAAGGTAATACAGTTTCAGAATAAGGCCTTGATCATTTAGGAATGCAATAAGGAAAAATTACTTGATTCAAAGGGCTGTGCTTCTTTGGAATTCTCTACCTCAGAATGTCGGGGACACACTATCGTTGAATATATTTAAGGCTGGGTGAGGCAGATTTTAGGAGAACTAAGGAGTCCAGGGAGTAAGTAGGAAATTGGTGTTGAACTCAAAGATCAGTCATGATGCCAATGCATGGTAATGTGGACTTGATGTGTCAAATGGTCAGATCCTTGCAATCCCCAGAATTAATATTCCTTCTTTGGCTGGCTCAAAAAAATCACACATAAATACATTACGGAATAGACTATCTGAAAGCTTACGGGCATATGCTTTTTGGAATAAATCATCTAAATTAGAAACTGCCTTTAGACATGTCATGCTAATATTTATTTGCTACAATGCTATGAACTTCAAAACCTATTTTAAATTATAGGCATTCTAATCCAATACCTTAAAATGACTTCTCAATGTTAAACACTACTGTTCCTGCAAACACCGATTGCAGTATTAAATTAAGTGTCAATTTGCATTATACTGTTTTCTTAAATAAATATCTTAGCAAGGGTGCATCATGTTGGCATGGTGTAATTTAATCAGGTAATCATGGTAGAAGTTAGTATACTTAATTATGTAAAATAAACTGAAGCATTAATGAAAATAAAATGCACAATAATTCCACAGTCATCCTTGTCATTCTGCTTGTTTTTTCCTGGTGCAACTGGGTGGCATGGGGCTCAGGGTTAATACTGCTACCTCATGGTGCCAGGGATCTAATTCGAATCTAGCCTTGGAGTTTGCATATTCTCCCTATGCCAGCATGGGTTTGCGCCTGGTGCTCTGGTTTCCTCTTACTGTTCAAAGATGTGCAGGTTACGTGGATTGGCCATACTAAATTGTCCCATAGTGTTGAGAGATGAGCAGTTTATCTGTAGGTAATCTAATATAAATTGTCCCATAATGTCAAGGTATGAGCAGACTAGATGGATTAACCAGAGTAAATGCAGATAATGGGGATAGGTGGGATGCACTTCTGAGAGTCAGTATGGACTCAATGGGCTGAATGGCCTCTATCCACATTGTAGTGATTCAATAATTCTGATACTTCCACTATAATATCAGCCTTTGGTAGCAAATGTACAAAGCTTCCTAGAGCCTCGGAGGTAATTGTACCACCTGGTGCTGAAGTATACAAAACAGCATGGTCACAGCCTCAATCTGTGTTGAGTTAGAGGATCTTCGTGAACATACCTAGATGGCTTCAATGTTCACAGGCAAAAAATCAGTGAAGATAATATTCTGATCTGCTATCCCTTACTTGTCAGCTGTAACATGAAGGCACATGAACATCAGGTAAGTTGAGATCAGTACTGTCAGCTGTGGCAGGACACGTGAAAAATGTCTGAACACCCCCTGATGGAGACTTCACAGGCACATCCAGTAATCACTGTAGGACCGTAATCTGGATTGGGAAATTCGCAGGTTTCCAAATTTAAGGCACTGAGGTCCATTATCCTACTGCCAATTCACTTTAACTGAGTTACTTGAGGGATAAAGATACTGAATGACTGGAAGAGCCATTTTAATACTTTTAGTGTTAGTGTGGTGATCATGACAATTTAAATACTGAAAGCCATCTAAATGGATAAAGAAATAGTTGTGTGGTGCATGAATATATAATATAAGATTGTCATGTTTGAATTTGTTTGTGCAGGATCACTGATTTCGTAGTCAGAGCATCACTCACTCATACTGTCAGAGAAGACCTCAGTGTATTACCGCAATACAATGCTGGATGAATTAGTGTGGATGAAATAGCATTGGCCTGTCAGTATACACTGTCAAGTTAAATCCACTAAAATAAATGGTCAATGGAGAGGAGGAAAATGTGCCATGCAGAATGTACTTGCCTAAAATGTGAAGCAAAGCCATTTTTGCAATGCAATAATCTTCAAATTTAGCTCTTAGAATGCATGTTTTTACCCAATTCTGTATACTAATTAAGTACACCATTCAGTTATGTTCAGTTGCAATGCATTAAATGCAGTTGTCACAATACTATTTTCCTTTAAGAATGATGTACAATTGAGTCTAACCAGTAGCACCATTGTTATCCATTATGTTGCTTTGTACATTGATAGTCATCCAAGAGTAATTAAAATATTACAGAATGATGTTAGCAATGGTTTTTTTTTGTATTACTGCAGAATTTTTGCATTTTTCCAATCCTTTCCTCCTCTTCTGATCAAGTACAAACAAATGTCAGATTGAGACAAAATGATGAATGTTTGAGTTATGTGACCGTAGCACATCACAGCACAGTCCACTTCATTCGTCATCTGACATGCTATTTTGCTGACTCTCACGTATCCTGTCAAATGAAGTGAATCTGAGGACTGTAGTAGGTTCCCAGCTATGTCCTTGGCTGAGGACTGTTAATCGAAACCACACTTGGCACTCAATTTACTCTGAATGTTGGAATTTACTCTGAGATCGATGTTGACTATTGTATCAGGTGAGGCATTTTCCTTTTAAGTTGCCATGATTGCATTTTTTTAAGGTGAGGATTGCATTCACCAGAATTTTAAAAGGTTAAACAGTCATTTAATCTGAATTTTCAAGATGTTAAGGTAAGGTCGACAGAGAAATTTATTTCCTTTGCTTGTAAAATCTAGGACAAGGAGCTGCAAATTTAGATCCTTTCAGGAGTGAATTTAAGAAAAGTTTCCACATACTTTAGGTTTGGAACTTGTCTTTTTAACTTGCCTACAGTTGTCATTGCTGGCCAACATTTGTTTCCCATCCTTAGTTACCTTTGAGAAAGTGCTGCTGAACTGCCTTCTTGAACTGCTGCAGTTTTTGGGGTGTCAAGACACCCACAGCACTTTTAGGGAGAGAGTTCCAGGATTTTGACCCGGTGACACTGAAAGAACATCAATACATTTCCAAATTATGATGGTGAGTGGCTTGGAACAGAACTTGCAATTGGTGGTGTTTCCACATATCTTCTGCCTTTGTTTTCCTCGGTGATTGAGGTGACAGTTTTCTGGGAGAAAGTGAGGACTGCAGATGCTGGAGATCAGAGCTGAAAATGTGTTGCTGGAAAAGCGCAGCAGGTCAGGCAGCATCCAAGGATCAGGAGAATTGACGTTTCAGGCATAAGCCCTTCTTCAGGGCTTATGCCCGAAACGTCGATTCTCCTGTTCCTTGGATGCTGCCTGACCTGCTGCGCTTTTCCAGCAACACATTTTCAGCTCGTGACAGTTTTCAGCTACGACTCATTATTTGGCTGGATGAACCAGATCAGAGAATCAAATATAGGAGATAGGATGTCATGTTGCAGCTATACAGGACAATTGGTTAGACCACTTTTGAAATATTATGTGCAATTCTGATCTCCCTCCTATCAGAAGACTGTTGTAAAATTTGAAAGAGCTCAGAAAAGATTTACAAGGATGTTGCCAGGGTTAGAGAGTTTGAGCTATAGGGAGGGCTGAATATTTTCCCTGGAGTGTTTATAAAATCATGAGGGGCATGGATAGGGTAGATAGACAAAGTCTTTGCCCTGGGATGGGAGAGTCCAGAACTAGAGGGCATAGGTTTAGGATGAGATGGGAAAGATTTAAAAGGGATCTAAGGGGCAACTTTTTCACACAGAGGGTGGTGCGTGTATGGAATGAGCTGCCAGAGGAAGTGGTGGAGGCTGGTACAATTACAACATTTGAAAGGCATCTGGATGGGTATGTGAATAGGAATGGCTTAGAGGAATATGGGCCAAGTGCTGGCAAGTGGGACTAGATTAGTTTCGGATATCTGGCTGGCATGGTTGAGTTGGAGTGAAGGATCTGCTTCCTTCATCTCTATGACTTCAATATTTCTCATATTTTGCATGGTGATCATAGTAAATGAAAGACTAAGAGTAATCTAAATTTCACTGGTGGAGTTATATCTTTGTGTGTGAATATTTTAGGCTGTAGTATTTTGATTTGCCTGAGCAATCAAATCTCAGGACCTCAGGTAGTACCAATCAGAATATCAGTCACTCACATTGTTAGGGAGGAATCAGTCCATTAGGGTCATGAGCAATGTCACAGGTCAACTAGTGTGGGTGAAATAGCAGTATTTGTCATTGGAATGTTGTCATGCTAAATCCACTGAAATAAATGAGATGTGCAGAGCAGGAATATGTTTCACATAAATGTATTTGCACCATTAAATATTTTTGCAATTCAATCGTCATAGATTTTGGCTCCCATGAACAGATCTGTCACAAACAACAACTGATACTAGCTGATAAACTGTTCATTTTAAATCTGACATTCTTATTAACCAAACTTTTTTAAGGCATAGGGGCCAAATGCATATACGTGGGTTTAGGTCACAAATGAGCTGTCATCTCATTGAATGGTGGAACAGGCTTGATGGGTTGAGTGGCCTACTTCTGTTCTTAACTTGCTATTTACTAAGTGGCTGCCACTTCTAAATGCCCTCGCTGTACTCCTTTTATGGTCACAATGCAGCACACTGGATCATAATCAACTGTTCAGAAAATAGGGTGTCCTGCTTTCTGTAAAAACACATTTTGAGTCATGGCATGATTTTCTCACTATTCATTTAATAGCATCAGTAAACAAACTATGTTAATAATAATAATGAAGAAATAAATAAAATCCCTACAGGGCAGAAAGAAACCATTCAGCATTAAGTCTGCACCACCCCTCCAAACAGCATTCCACCCAGACCAACACCCCCTTCCATTTTTTTATTTACCTGGCAACATCCTTGTAAATCTTTTCTGAATCCTTTCAAGTTTCACAACATCTTTCCGATAGGAAGGAGACCAGAATTGCACACAATATTCCAACAGTGACCTAACCAATGTCCTGTACAGCCGCAGCATGACCTCCCAACTCCTGTACTCAATACTCTGACCAATAAAGAAAAGCATGCCAAACACCTTCTTCACTATCCTATCTGCCTGCGACTCCACT